>NC_091181.1:13914722-14134722 GCF_040958095.1 Procambarus clarkii | reverse complement strand
ATAAAAAAAATTTACCTCATACATAATGAAATGGCTAGCTTTATCATTTCATAAGAAAAAAATTAGAGAAAATATATTAATTCAGGAAAACTTGGCTTATTAGGCAAATCGGGCCTTGCATAGTAGGCTGAGAAGTGCGTTCTGGCTACTAGGTACGACATATATATATATATATATATATATATATATATATATATATATATATATATATATATATATATATATATATATATATATATATATATATATATATATATATATATATATATATATATATATATATATAAAATATATATTATATATATATATTATATATATATTATATATATATTATATATATATATATATATATATATATATATATATATATATATATATATATATTATATATATTATATATATATATTATATATATATTATATATATATTATATATATATATATATATATATATATATATATATTATATATATATATATATATATATATATATATATATATATATATATATATATATATATATATATATATATATATATATATATATATATATATATATATATGTCGTACCTAGTAGCCAGAACTCACTTTTTGGCCTACTATGCAAGGCCCGATTTGCCTTATAAGCCAAGTTTTCATGAATTAATTGTTTTTCGACTACCTAACCTACCTAACCTAACCTAACCTAACTTTTTCGGCTACCTAACCAAACCTAACCTATAAAGATAGGTTAGGTTAGGTTAGGTAGGGTTGGTTAGGTTCGGTCATATATCTACGTTAATTTTAACTCCAATACAAAAAAATTGACCTCATACATAATGAAATGGGTAGCTTTATCATTTCATAAGAAAAAAATTTGAAAAAATATATTAATTCAGAAAAACTTGGCTTATTAGGCAAATCGGGCCTTGCATAGTAGGCCAAAAAGTGAGTTCTGGCTACTAGGTACGACATATATATATATATATATATATATATATATATATATATATATATATATATATATATATACATTATATATATTATATATATATATATATATATATATATATATATATATATATATATATATATATATATATATATACATATATATATAAATATATATATATATATATAAATATATAAATATATATATATATATATATATATATATATATATATATATATATATATATATATATATATATATATATATATATATATATATATATATATATATATATGTCGTACCTAGTAGCCAGAACGCACTTCTCAGCCTACAATTCAGGGCCCGATTTGCCTAATAAGCCAAGTTTTCCTGAATTAATATATTTTCTCTAATTTTTTTCTTATGAAATGATAAAGCTACCCATTTCATTATGTATGAGGTCAATTTTTTTTTATTGCAGTTAAATTTAACGTAGATATATGACGGAACCTAACCAACCTTACCTAACCTAACCTAACCTATCTTTATGAGTTAGGTTAGGTTAGGTAACCGAAAAAGCTAGGTTAGGTTAGGTTAGGTAGGTTAGGTAGTCGAAAAACAATTAATTCATGAAAACGTGGCTTATTAGGCAAATCGGGCCTTGCATAGTAGGCTGAGAAGTGCGTTCTGGCTACTAGGTACGACATATATATATATATTATATATTGTTGGAGTTTCACCACTCTATTATTCTCTACCCTTACTCTGGGGTGAGCAATAGTTATGCTCAAGGTAACTCACCGTAGCCCTGCGGGTCTTCCCTCGATCCTCATGGCGCCACTGCACGCCAGGAGAGTCTCCCAGTCAATCTTAACGGCCTCTTATTAAGAAAGAGTGAGAACACGACTCGTTCACATCGACTGTCGTGTGCCCTCCCCAACAATAGGGCTCTACGGTTATCCACAAGATCGCCAACTGGTGTTTAAGGTGGCCAGTAACACCATCAGTGGACTGGTGTATTCAGTGGTAGCCTTGGCAAGGTCACACTCAAAGATCAGGAATCAGGCAGGTACTTATTGTTATCACTCTATATTTACCAGTATAATATAGCCACAAGATCAATGGACGGGATGATAAAAACACAAAGAGAGTTTTGTATTTTACTTAAAATGTATGAAAGATGTCACAAGGCCACACAATAATCGATAAATCAACTGATCCTGACTCGGCCGGTAATTCCCACGGATATTATGCGACCGCTAGAGGGCAACACTCTCCCCTCCTCATCAAGTGTCAAGAACAGCTGATCGCAATGGTCTCTCCGCGCGAAATTTGCTTGTTTTCTAGATTCACGCGCGCTGTTTCATTACATTCTCCAATATTACTAGAAACTCGCACACTCGATATTGGCTAAATAAACCGTATTACTCAGTTACACTGTACTCAGGCTCAAACAGTCTTTTCTACAATCAATGCTATAATGATTCACTGTAATGGCTTCACATTGTTCTTCACTCAACAATATATTATGAACTATTAACACTGGAGTTTTCAGTACTTTCTCTCGTTGGCGATAACGCAATGATTCACTGTACTCACAAATGATTATTCACTGAATGAACATAGACATATATATGGTATATAAATCAATCATCAATACATGGAAAATAAATAGTTTCTGGGCACATAGCCTAACCTCCAAATACTGGCATAATCTTATATATAATTTACCACTATATGTTCATATCAAAATCTATAGAAAGATATACACAACACAGTAATTTATCACTGGTTCCTGGTGTCTGTACACACCAATAATCAACATGAATATTACAAGTACTCTTGATAGTACTGTCTAGCACACTGGTGCTTTACCGTGACATAGGTGAGACTTGCTCACGACATATAAAATCTTCAGGCTAGATAATATAGCCAAATAATATAGCTAACTAAAGGGGAATGGGGAGGGAACTAGAACCACCTACTTCACCCTATCCTCCGATGAGAGTCGAGATGTAGCTCCTGGTCCTCGTGTCGGGAACGCCCCCACACTACACGTCGTCGTGTTCTACCAGAGCCTCTCGTCGTCCCACCGTTTAGCGCGTCGTCTCCGTGCCTCCTCACTGCAGGTCCGTCCTCCTCCTTGACTTCTTGAAGGTTGGAGTCGGTCTCCTGGCCGTCGTCTTCTCCCAGCAACGGCTGTCGCCTACGTCTCAGCTACAGTCGTCCGGTTCCTCAAATAGTCCTCTCTTCCTCAGCTACCCAGTGGCTCTGTCAGCCACTACGCTGTCACAA
Organism: Procambarus clarkii; assembly: GCF_040958095.1. Taxonomy (NCBI): domain Eukaryota; kingdom Metazoa; phylum Arthropoda; class Malacostraca; order Decapoda; family Cambaridae; genus Procambarus; species Procambarus clarkii. The sequence goes on along the minus strand of NC_091181.1, from coordinate 14,131,518 downwards.
ACTGGTGAATTGCCACAGACGTCAACATACGTCACTGCACGGCTTCACTGCTACTGGCACAGTACCTGACTAGAGCACTTGTTGCTCAAATAACCGTCAATTCCCTCTTCTGGTTCAACACATGAACTAGGGAAGACTTCTCAGAGTACTGGCGGACTTCCGATGATGCGTAAATCCACGGGAGCTGGAATAACTGTCCGACTGACAGGACCACTCGTCGCACGTCCGACCTCTATGACGTGTCGTGTCTGACTGCTGGCGCCAGCCCGGCGCGCTGGCCGGACCCCCTTCCTTCGTGACGTCACTTTTACTATGGGAGGTTTTCATTGGCTCCCGGTGCCACACTGCTGTCGGTGACCAATCCGGTGCCACTGACGTCACACGGTTTTGGCGGGAGATCAGGGAGGTAAGCGCCATCTTGGCTCCCTAAAGGGCCTAAACCACAGGCCACAATATCACTATTTCACGAATTTCTCGGCTCTCCGAGAACACTTCACTCTCTCCCATATATCAAATTGTAGCCTGCAACGTAGAAAACGCATAGGAAAAGTAGACATGACTCTTACTGCAGGCGTGGGAGAATTATAAGGGGGGGAACACCGTCACATACCCCTCCCCTTAAAATAAGAGTCATGTCTGGTTAGTGGATGCGGGATAGGGCATCCGCTACTACGTCGTCCTTCCCCTTGATGTGCTTGACCTTGATCCTTGTCAGACTCTCAGTGCTGGTAAGACTGGTGCCGTCCGCCCTGGACCACTTACTTTCCTCCTCCGGGAGTTCTCGGTCCCTCGGTACACTCAGACCCGTCTTCCGCTGGGTTTCTCGGGACATCGTTCCATCCTGCTTGTCGGCTCTTCCTTCCACAGTGAAGAAAGGTTTCAGGCGGTCTGCGGGACACACCTGTTTCTTTCGGGGTCCACCCGGCTTCCCAATCTCGTACGACACTGGACCCAACCGTCGCAGCACTCGGTGCGGTCTCTTGAACCGCGACCTGGTCACTCTACCTTTACCTGGCAGCCCAACCATTACTTTGGATCCGGCCTGAAAATCCCTCTGCGCAGCTCTCCTGTCGCACCACTCCAACATCTTACGTTGCGCCTTCTTCAGGAGTTTCCTAGCCAGTCCCTTCGCTCTAGTGAGACGTTCTTTGAACTTCTGGACATATTTATTCACCGTTCCCACGGTCGCTCCTGGTGTCCATCGTTCCTTCATCATGAATAGCATGGCATATATAATATAGATAAATGGAAAGTAAGCCTTCTCAGGACCCACACGTCCTCCTTCGGCCTTACTAACCAATTCGGGGAACTCCTCTTGCTGTAACTCTCCGAGACGAGTGCGGTTTACCCCTGGAGAACTGGTGAGTGTCACCTGCAACTCCCCATTCGGGCTACCTTCGCCCTCCGCTCGTTCTCTGGGTCCAACGCAGAGGTGATCTGTTCCCAGGCTGTCAATCGACTCCTCAGCCCCATCAGATCCACAACCTCTTGGATCTTCGCGTTGTCTCGGTGTCACAGTACAAACTGGGATCGCCACCGGTGCGATTCCCTTCTCGTCCCCACAGACGTTCAACTCTCCGCCTGTCTTCTTGTATTGTTCTGTGTACTCTTCGCCCTTCACGAGATGCGGGAGGACATATCCTCCACACGCGTCATTCCCCAAGATGACCTGCGCCTCCATCTTGGGCATTGATGTACAGACTCCCACCACTAGGGTCTGGCAGCCATAGTCGGAATTTAAAGTTACCTGGTGTAGGGGCATCCTCACTGGGCCTCCCACAGTGGTCACCCGTGCCACCCCCACACTGGTACTTTCGTAACCCTCGGGGAAAAGGGTTTCACTTACCAGGGTAAAGTCAGCCCCGGTGTCTCTTAGCATCTTCACTGGGATGGGGTCTGCGACCCCCATCCTTACGGTTCCTTGACACATGAATGGGTGAACTTTCTTCTCCCCATTCAGCACGGGTTCATCCCGCACTCCCTCGGCCCTCTGGTCCTCGAACATCACTAAAGCAACGTGTCCCCGCTGCTTCGGGCGTCTGCATTCCCGCGCGATGTGTCCGGGTATTCCGCAGTTGTAGCAGCGGCCCCTCGGCGGAGACCATCCGCCACCGCTCGCCTTAGCACTGCCTCCAGAGACCGTCACACCCTGTGTCTTTCCCGCCTCACTTGTCGTTTCTTTCCCTGCAGTAACAGTTCCCGAGCTCTCAGCTTGGTTCTCCTCTATCGGCTCTACAACACCTTTTGTTCCTCGGGTGTTCCAACTTGAGATGTGGGATTTGGGAGAACTCGTTCCTGTCCTCCATCCATCCGTCCTTCTATAATTCCTATCGTTTCCGACGTATGCGGGTGGTCGGTGCTGTCCCTCTCGGCGTGGGCGTAGGGCTTCTTCTAACATGTCGGCCCGGTCAGCTGCGGCCCTTAGGTTCTTTATGTCCGCCTCCTTTACCCTCATCCTGATCTCAGGAGAGAGCACGGACATAAACTTTTCCATGGCCATTAGTTCCTTGACCTCTTCGACCGACCTTGCTTCTTCAGAGTCCAGCCACTTAAGGAGCTTTCTTTCTATGTCCCTCGCCGTCTCCGCATACGACTTTCCTGGCAACCGGGTACATTCTCTAAACCTCTTCCGGTAACACTCTGGCGTGAGTTTAAAGGAACGGAGCACAGCTCGTTTTACCGCATCGTAGTTAGTGCATTCTTGGAAGTCGAGCATAGTGAAGGCTTGGCGAGCTTCACCTGTGAGCCTCCCTTGGACCAACTCCGCCCACTCCGCCCTCGGCCACCTCTTCATAGCAGCAACTCTCTCAAAGTGATCGAAGAAATCTTCGGCTTCACTAGGCACAAAGACCGGCAGGTCTCGTTCCCTCACTCGTCGGTCTTCCTGTGGCGGGGCAGGGGCACCTAGTCCCAGTTCAGCTCGCTTCAGCTCTACCTCCTGGTTGGCTTCTATTTCCCTTTGTCTCAGCCTAACTTCTCGCTCGTGTTCTTCCCGGCGTAGCTGTGCTTCTAGTTCCTCACGCTTCATCTGTGCTTCTCGCTCCTCACGCTTCATCTGCGCTTCTCACTCCTCACGCTTCAGCTGTGCTTCTTCTCTCCTCAGCTGCGCTTCTGCTTCTCGCTCTTCCTTGCGCTGCTGTGCTTCCCGCTCTTCTCTGTGCTGCTGTGCCTCTTCTCTCCTCAGCTGCGCTTCTGCTTCTCGCTCTTCCTTGCGCTGCTGTGCTTCTCGCTCTTCTTTGCGTTGTTGTGCTTCCAGCTGCAGCTTCATTATTTCCAGCTTAATGCTGTGCCTGCTGCCGCTGGATCCCCTGCTGCTTCCACCAATACTCAGGTGTTCACCCTCACTGGCAGGTGTTTGGGGCCGTTCCTCCCCCAAAGCTTCGTCTCGAGCCTTGAGCTGAGCCATTATCTCTAGTCTTCTTTCACCAACTCGGGCAGATTTCAACTTTATTCCAAAATGATCCGCTATAGCCTGTAACTGTGCCTTGGTGCACTCTTCCAGCACCTGTACGTCTCTAGAGTCAATAAACCTGGTTACTTTATCATCCTCCATCTTGTGCTACGAGTGTTAACCTGCACCTGATCTCTAACACCACTGCCAAGTACCACCACTGCAACCTTTACTCCGATCGAAATCCTGGCGAGGTCGCCAATGTTGGGGTTTCACCACTCTATTATTCTCTACCCTTACTCTGGAGTGAGCAATAGTTATGCTCAAGGTAACTCACCGTAGCCCTGCGGGTCTTCCCTCGATCCTCAGGGCGCCACTGCACGCCAGGAGAGTCTCCCAGTCAATCTTAACGGCCTCTTATTAAGAAAGAGTGAGAACACGACTCGTTCACATCGACTGTCGTGTGCCCTCCCCAACAATAGGGCTCTACGGTTATCCACAAGATCGCCAACTGGTGTTTAAGGTGGCCAGTAACACCATCAGTGGACTGGTGTATTCAGTGGTAGCCTTGGCAAGGTCACACTCAAAGATCAGGAATCAGGCAGGTACTTATTGTTATCACTCTATATTTACCAGTATAATATAGCCACAAGATCAATGGAGGGGATGATAAAAACACAAAGAGAGTTTTGTATTTTACTTAAAATGTATGAAAGATGTCACAAGGCCACACAATAATCGATAAATCAACTGATCCTGACTCGGCCGGTAATTCCCACGGATATTATGCGACCGCTAGAGGGCAACACTCTCCCCTCCTCATCAAGTGTCAAGAACAGCTGATCGGAATGGTCTCTCCGCGCGAAATTTGCTTGTTTTCTAGATTCACGTGCGCTGTTTCATTACATTCTCCAATATTACTAGAAACTCGCACACTCGATATTGGCTAAATAAACCGTATTACTCAGTTACAAACAGTCTTTTCTACAATCAATGCTATAATGATTCACTGTAATGGTTTCACATTGTTCTTCACTCAACAATATATTATGAACTATTAACACTGGAGTTTTCAGTACTTTCTCTCGTTGGCGATAACACAATGATTCACTGTACTCACAAATGATTATTCACTGCATGAACATAGACATATATATGGTATATAAATCAATCATCAATACATGGAAAATAAATAGTTTCTGGGCACATAGCCTAACCTCCAAATACTGGCATAATCTTATATATAATTTACCACTATATGTTCATATCAAAATCTATAGAAAGATATACACAACACAGTAATTTATCACTGGTTCCTGGTGTCTGTACACACCAATAATCAACATGAATATTACAAGTACTCTTGATAGTACTGTCTAGCACACTGGTGCTTTACCGTGACATAGGTGAGACTTGCTCACGACATATAAAATCTTCAGGCTAGATAATATAGCCAAATAATATAGCTAACTAAAGGGGAATGGGGAGGGAACTAGAACCACCTACTTCACCCTATCCTCCGATGAGAGTCGAGATGTAGCTCCTGGTCCTCGTGTCGGGAACGCCCCCACACTACACGTCGTCGTGTCCTACCAGAGCCTCTCGTCGTCCCACCGTTTAGCGCGTCGTCTCCGTGCCTCCTCACTGCAGGTCCGTCCTCCTCCTTGACTTCTTGAAGGTTGGAGTCGGTCTCCTGGCCGTCGTCTTCTCCCAGCAACGGCTGTCGCCTACGTCTCTGCTACAGTCGTCCGGTTCCCCAAATAGTCCTCTCTTCCTCAGCTACCCAGTGGCTCTGTCAGCCACTACGCTGTCACGAACTGGTGAATTGCCACAGACGTCAACATACGTCACTGCACGGCTTCACTGCTACTGGCACAGTACCTGACTGGAGCACTTGTTGCTCAAATAACCGTCAATTCCCTCTTCTGGTTCAACACATGAACTAGGGAAGACTTCTCAGAGTACTGGCGGACTTCCGATGACGCGTAAATCCACGGGAGCTGGAATAACTGTCCGACTGACAGGACCACTCGTCGCACGTCCGACCTCTATGACGTGTCGTGTCTGACTGCTGGCGCCAGCCCGGCGCGCTGGCCGGACCCACTTCCTTCGTGACGTCACTTTTACTATGGGAGGTTTTCATTGGCTCCCGGTGCCACACTGCTGTCTGTGACCAATCCGGTGCCACTGACGTCACACGGTTTTGGCGGGAGATCAGGGAGGTAAGCGCCATCTTGGCTCCCTAAAGGGCCTAAACCACAGGCCACAATATCACTATTTCACGAATTTCTCGGCTCTCCGAGAACACTTCACTCTCTCCCATATATCAAATTGTAGCCAGCAACGTAGAGAACGCATGGGAAAAGTAGACATGACTCTTACTGCAGGCGTGGGAGAATTATAAGGGGGGGAACACCATCACAATATATATATATTATATATATATATATATATATATATATATATATATATATATATTATATATATATATATATATATATATATATATATATATATATATATATATGTCGTACCTAGTAGCCAGAACGCACTTCTCATCCTACTATGCAAGGCCTGATTTGCCTAATAAGCCAAGTTTTCATGAAATAATTGTTTTTCGACTACCTAACCTACCTAACCTAACCTAACCTACCTTTTTCGGCTACCTAACCTAACCTAACCTATAAAGATAGGTTAGGTTAGGTTAGGTAGGGTTGGTTAGGTTCGGTCATATATCTACGTTAATTTGAACTCCAATAAAAAAAAATTGACCTCATACATAATGAAATGGGTAGCTTTATCATTTCATAAGAAAAAAATTAGAGAAAATATATTAATTCAGGAAAACTTGGCTTATTAGGAAAATCGGGCCTTGCATAGTAGGCCAAAAACTGCGTTCTGGCTACTAGGTACGACATATATATATATATATATATATATATATATATATATATATATATATATATATATATATATATATATATATATATATATATATATATATATATATATAAATATATATATATATATATATATATATATATATATATATATATATATATATATATATATATATATATTTGAGTGAGGTGGAAGGGGTGATGTGGCATTAACACAAGACAGAACAAGATGTGGCATTAATAGGGTATTAATTTCATCAACACAAGACAGAACAAGAAGTGGTATTAATAGGGTATTAATTTCATCAACACAAGACAGAACATGAAACAATGGATATTGAATAGAAGTGTTTGTACAAAGCCTATTGGTCCATATTTCTTGATGCTTCTATATTGGAGCGGAGTCTTGAGGTGGGTAGAATATAGTTGTGCAATAATTGGCTGTTGATTGCTGGTGTTGACTTCTTGATGTGTAGTGCCTCGCAAACGTCAAGCCGCCTGCTATCGCTGTATCTATCGATGATTTCTGTGTTGTTTACTAGGATTTCTCTGGCGATGGTTTGGTTGTGGGAAGAGATTATATGTTCCTTAATGGAGCCCTGTTGCTTATGCATCGTTAAACGCCTAGAAAGAGATGTTGTTGTCTTGCCTATATACTGAGTTTTTTGGAGCTTACAGTCCCCAAGAGGGCATTTGAAGGCATAGACGACGTTAGTCTCTTTTAAAGCGTTCTGTTTTGTGTCTGGAGAGTTTCTCATGAGTAGGCTGGCCGTTTTTCTGGTTTTATAGTAAATCGTCAGTTGTATTCTCTGATTTTTGTCTGTAGGGATATATATATAATATGTAATGTATAATTTTTTTATACTTAAAAGTGGTACCACCTCTGGTGCAAGTGTAGGGACCCATAGCCTTGGAGAAGAAAATAATGAGTACTCAGGGAAGACCTTGTGGATCCTCACTGAACACTTTGATGTTTACTTCTCCTACCACCCATATTATTTTAGTGTGTGTGTGTATATATATATCTAACTTTATTTTAAAATTTCATTACACAAAAGGGTTACAACATTGGTTACATGCAGGGTACAAGACTACTTGTCACAAGTTGTACAGCTCCTCGGATGGCGGGCAGGAACCATGGATGTAGTCAGCTTTTCCTTTCTGGATTGCCACACTAAGGTGCTGAAAGAGAAAACTGGCGGCTCTAGAGTCTCTACTTGTTTCAATTAGCTTGGACCCCATCTCCTTCAAAAAACTTGCAGCACTTTTACCCCAGGCACCAAGTGTCTCTGAAGCAATGGGGACAAAATTGTAGTGGTGATCAAGGTCTTCGTATTTACGTGACTTGGCTGCTTCCCGGTGATTGGCAGCACCTCCTGCCTGTGCAGCACTGAAGTTAACATAGGTGATGGCTAAGTTTGAGACACAAGTGTAGTCCCACATCAACTGTCTAATATTCTTCCAGGTCTTCACCGTGATCCCGTCTGGGCGACCGACAGGCTCATCAGAGTTGCGGGACGTTAGGTAATGGGGCTCTTTCTCTGCTGGACAACCGGACGTGGTAAGGTTTCTCTTAATAATGTCGTTAACCTCGCCGTGTCTTGCATGCCATCCTCCTGTCCTTTGGCAGAGAAGGCCATGCTGGCCTTACCTGTCGGCCACTGCCTCGCCGCAAATACACTTGTATTCAGTGTGAATTGGGGCAACGAGGCGGAGAGCCACAGCAATTCGGAGGGCCTGTGGTGTGAGACGAGTGCCAGTTGCTGACATTGGGGTTGCTAATAGGAAGTCCCCTGCATGGGGAGCTGCTACAGCTTTAAGTTGGGCAGTATCATGTGGTGTTGTCGCAGCTTCTAGTAATGTCTCAGCTTCTTGGTCGGCAATGGGGCGATCCTAGTTGGATTGCTTATGGGCTTTAGAAAGCAGTGGTTGGGGTGCTGGTCCTGCGGGAGAGACCCATTTGGTAATGTACTCTGTAAAGCTGGGAATCATGTATCCCTACTCATTGAACTAAGTGCTCAGGAAGGATTTCCTTCACCAAGTTGTCAGACGCGACTGAAGAGGACAGAAACACTGGTACCGCAATTTTTGTTGCTGTGCGCATGCCACGGCCCCCGAGTCTGATAGGAAGGGAGGCCTATTTCCACTGTGAATCGCTGAGAGAAAGGTTGGGAGCTTTTTCTGGCATTGACTTCAGCAAGCTGTCGTACTCTTCTAGTTCAATATTGTTGAAAGATGGCAAACATCTAAGAAAGTAGGTCAGCCTGGGGAGGGACTAGCATCTGGTGATGAGGTAAAGTGCATCATGAGCATCGATGTCTTCAATCCTCTCGTTCATCCTTTTCAGGTCAGTGATCTTCTTATCAAGGACCTCGTTGATGGCATTCCCTCCAAGAGGAGCACCTAGAAGTGTGTTGTCCTCAGGGTTGGTTATATGAATATCAGGCAAAACAACCTTTATTTGCTCTATTATGTTCTGGTTGGTGGAGGTAATTTCGCCTGTGGAGATGTTCATGGTGAGGCCTAGACTTGCTCCTTGCTCCTGAATTATTCTTATGTCCTCCAAGAATGAGTCTGGTGAGCCAGCTAGAGTACCATCTCCAAAAGCCAAATGTTGAGCTCACTGGACAGGTTATAGGTGATTTCCTTGATGACTAGGCAAAAGAAACAGTAGCAAGGGGGGTCACCCTGTTGGACACCTTCTTAATTGTGATTCAATTTCATGTTCCTCGAAAAGCAAAGAGAGATTCTTGCTGTAACATGAGTTTACAAACGGATAGAAGGAAGGAAAAAGGCGATGAACCGCACTGAGTACTGCATCCCTTCTAACCAGATTGAAAGCATTTTTGAAGTCCAGATTTATCGGGGCTTTTTCATCTGTAATGTTGGCAACGTAGGCTCTAGCTGCATGAGCCGCTGCCTTACACCCTTGGGAAATGCCAAACCTAAGCTGTTTTGGCTTCAGCATGTCTTGCTGCCTGACTAACTGTTCTAGCAGCAGCCTTAGCGACGAGGCGCCGGAGTGAATTGCCCACAGTTATCGGTCTGATTCCTCCATCGGTTTTTCCTGAGGGCACAGAGCGAAGCTTAAAAAAACAGTTGAGCATTAGTTTGATGTGGTTAGGTCTTAGTCCTGTGAACCCGCCTGCTGATCCTGGTGGGAAGGATAAAGCTGCTTTATGCACCATAGATTCGAGCACACACACAGGGGTTTTGCTCTGGTGACACCGACAAGAGGAATACTGTCATCACGTGGAACTCTGTGTGGGTGTTTTTCTCTTAGGGCTTGTGCTGTATCGGCGTCTCTGGTGGCAACTGTGTCCTCACTGGGGATGACTCTGATCGCCCTTATTGTGTTACCTTCTTCTATTTTCTTGCTGACTGTTGCTCTGATTTTGGATGCCTCTGTTCTGCTGTTGATATCTTTCCTACCGTGGGTGTTTTTCGGCATGGGTGGGGAGGCGTGCCTTGTTGTCCTCTCTAGGAAAACTATTTATAGCCATAATAACTGAGGAAGCTAGTGATTTGTCTCTCCTTGCAGGGACAGCTAGGCATATGTTACCAAACAGGAGAAGATTACGCCATGCTTGGATGGTTCCGGTAGTCATTAACCTTTTTCAAGAGGCTGGATAGTTTGGCTGCCGCTTGTGGGCGGGCAGCTTTGGGGATGTGCTGCAAGGTTCCAACTGATATCGCTTTGATAGCTTCTAGTAGGTTCTCAGTCGAAATGAAGCTGTTTGAGGTGTTTTACCTGACTGCTGGTGTGGAACCTTGATTGATACTCTCTTTGGGAGGGCGTCACCTACCTGGACAATCGGTTCCGTTGTGGGCATGTTTGCACACACCCCCATTGGTTTTGAGATGCCCCACCTTGTCACATACTTGGCATGTGCCGTACCTGGTGCTGGTTGATGGCTCCTCATGGCTGAGAGAAGCCTGGCTGTCATTCGTGACCTGCGACATCCTCGGGCGCTGGGTGGACGCCGGGCGGGCGCTGTGTGGGCTTTGGGTGGACGCCAGGCAGGCACTGGGTGGGCGCCAGGCAGGCACTGGGTGGGTGCCGGGAGGCGCTAGGCGGAGGAAGTGTGGGGGTGGACACAGGGAGGTAGCGGTCGCGGTTGGGTGGGGGTAGAGGGGCGGAGACCGGCACCTCTCGACTCGTGGGTTGGGTGACGGTACACACTTGAGGGAATGGGGGGGGGGAGGCAGAAGGGTGACACAAATACATAAGTATAATTTCGTGATATATCACTGCACTTGTAATGTGGTTCACTGTGGGCTCGGTGAACTTAAAACATGATATCTGTTTCCCGAGAGCCGAGATATGCAACTGGTGTACAAGGTACCTTAACCACTTGACCAACTGTGACCATACAAAAGGCGTTGTTAGGCGAAGCTATATCCCCAACATCTCGACGGCACTTGGTGGTAAGTGTGGGCATAGTTATTTCATCGAATCACCTCACTTTGTGGGGCCATGTGAGCAACACAAATCTGAACAAGCTTGAATGGTCCCCGAGTCAATATGCAACTGAAAACTCTACACCCCAGAAGTGACGCGAGCCCAGACAGGCAGGAGCACTTCGCAACTGGCGTACATGATACCTTAACCACTTGACCAACCGTGAACATACAAAAGACGTTGAAGCTGAGGCTATATCTCCAACATCATGTCTGGGTTTGAGTCACTTTTGGGGTCTGGAGTTTTCAGTTGCATATATGCAAGGGGACCATCCAAGCTTGTTCGAATATATATGTATATATATATATATATATATATATATATATATATATATATATATATATATATATATATATATATATATATATATATATATATATATATATATATATATATATATATATATATAAAGAGTTATTATATATCCAAAGAATTAAAATAATCAGAAATGAACCCAAATTAACAAATACTGCACAATTTAATGAATGATTAAAAAAATCTGAAAATATGACTGTAACTCTACATATCAGTATGACATCTTAATGATCCATTGTTAACATTTATGAACCTAAGATATGTTTAGCAATGATGTTAGCCTCTCTGGAGATTGAACATCTTATTTGTTATATCCTGCTACCAATTACTTAAATAATATTGCTTACTAGTGTTGTAAGGAGAGTTTACATAATCCAGATTCTAGTAGTAGTAGTAGTGTTGCTCTGGAGTGGCCTCTCCAGGGCGCAAAGCCAGAGTAGGTTGATATGTAGGAGACGCTGTTACCCATGCAGCAGGTCCCCCCTCTCCACGGCGCCGAAAGTCTTCAATGGAAAGGAAAACGCCAATACGATTGGTTCCAGCGCCATCGGAGGAACTGATCGCTCAGGAGTTGACTAGGAAGATGATGAAAAAAAGCACAGGGACTCCAAACCCAGAGACCGCCGTGGACGTGGCCGGGGAAGCACCACCCCATCAAGGGTATGAACTGCCCCAGCCTCCTGAAGCAGAGCCTGGGCCGCACGACCCTTGGGAGGTGGACGTCCCGTCCCGCACCTACGGGTTCCAGACAGAGATCGTCACAGAAGTTCTGGCTGTAGTAGGTGAAAAAACATAGTTTTACTTTGAAATAAACTAATTTTATAAGAAAATTCAACGTAAATAGGTGGCAAGTGACCGCCGATGATCTCCGATTAGCCAGCGTCGTTATTGGCTAAACCTGTAACATGAACACTGTTATCTTCTCTTCGATTGGCTAAACGAAAAGCCCTAGTGACATCTAACGAGAATGAAGTGAACTACATCAAAATTACTAATAGCTGCATACGAACACCTTCCTGAATCGTACGTAGGGTTCTACTTACAGAATACTTAAGAACCTTCGTAGCACAGCTACTTAAGAAGAAATACCTGGCGCTTCATGAATCTGGGTCCTGAAGCAGAGCTTGGGCTGCACGAGCCCCAGGAGGTGGACGTTTGAGGCCAGCATCTATGGGTTCCAGACAGAGATCGTCACAGCCCCCTTCCACCTTAGGCCGGCTTCCTTCATGACCCAGCAGAAGAAAGAGTAATAATTATTAAGTACAATATTTATAATTATTAATTGTTTTTATAATAATAATATAAATCATTAATAATTATTAATTACAACAATTATAATTATTAATTATTTTTATGACAATAACATAAATAATTTTAATCTCTTTCATCTACTGGGTCATGAAGGAATATCCCTTAAAAAAAATTAATGTAGAAAAATAAGATGCTGGATGAATCTTAGTGAGATTGAAGTGTGGTATTTAACGAAGTTGGAATTTAATGTGAAGCATGTTGAGAACTTTGTGAGTAGCAATGTTAAAATATTACGTTCCTTTAGTGTACATCAAAGACCAACACTTACGGTTCTCCACCGACACCTATTGGCCACAATGCAATTTAGTGAGGAATATTTTTTAACTCGTTACAAATAATAAAAAAGGTTTCCATTGGAAATTGCACATATAAAGTAGTTGAGTTCAGTCGGTGTCGGCACAGAGTTCCAGAGCTCAGGCACTCTCGTGCTGACACTACAGTCCCAGACACCGTCCCCCTCCTGGCTGGGAATAACGCACCACAGCCGGACTGGTACGACACCAGCATCTTAAAGCTGTGTGTCAACCTCAACAACCACAGGAGAGAGATTCATTGCCCGACCTTCCCCGCAGGTGTTATCCCCGATAGCAATGTCCGCCAAGCGACTGTGTAATTCCACGACAGAAAGACCAAAGAGCCTCCATCAGCCTCAGGTGAGAGGAGATGGTTATGGTAGTGGAGTCGGGTCAGGGTGTATTACCGAAAGCACCATGGCTGTTATTATCTCTGTTAGCCATTCAGCAATTTGGTCTGCAGCCAAGTCGTCTCCGGCTATGTCAGGGAAACCGTAGTTGTCCTCGATGTGCCTGCAGAACGCCTCCTTGTTGGTTACGAGATTCAACATGGACTCCATATCTCTTAAATACAGAGGTTTAGATGGATCAGTGTGGAAGCTAACTTCACTCGTAATGGTTACCTGGAGGTCTTCATGACGCATATCAATCAGTAGCTCTGAAACCTGTCCATCGCTCGAGGGACGAAGCTCTATAGAGGTGACAGACCAAGGATGCCGATCCTTCGGGGAGTGCTCAACGTCTCGGGCTGGATCCATGTTCTTGGAGGTGTCACCGACGGATGGTAGTGCACTGCTGTCCTCACCGACAGATGGTAGTGCACTGCTGTCTTCACCGACAGATGGTAGTGCACTGCTGTCTTCACCGACAGATGGTAGTGCACTGCTGTCTTCACCGACAGATGATAGTGCACTGCTGTCTTCACCGACAGCTGGTAGTGCACTGCTGTCCTCACCGACAGATGGTAGTGCACTGCTGTCTTCACCGACAGATGGTAGTGCACTGCTGTCTTCACCGACAGTTGGTTGTGCACTGCTGTCCTCACCGACAGATGGTAGTGCACTGCAGTCTTCACCGACAGTAGGAAGTGCACTGCTGTCTTCACAGACAGATGGTAGTGCACTGCTGTCTTCACCGACAGTAGGAAGTGCACTGCTGTCTTCACAGACAGATGGTAGTGCACTGCTGTCCTCACCGACAGTAGGAAGTGCACTGCTGTCTTCACAGACAGATGGTAGTGCACTGCTGTCCTCACCGACAGTAGGAAGTGCACTGCTGTCTTCACAGACAGATGGTAGTGCACTGCTGTCTTCACAGACAGATGGTAGTGCACTGCTGTCCTCACCGACAGCTGGTATTGCACTGCTGTCTTCACAGACAGATGGTAGTGCACTGCTGTCCTCACCGACAGATGGTAGTGCACTGCTGTCTTCACAGACAGATGGTAGTGCACTGCTGTCTTCACAGACAGATGGTAGTGCACTGCTGTCTTCACCGACAGATGGTAGTGCACTGCTGTCTTCACCGACAGATGGTAGTGCACTGCTGTCTTCACAGACAGATGGTAGTGCACTGCTGTCTTCACCGACAGATGGTAGTGCACTGCTGTCTTCACCGACAGATGGTAGTGCACTGCTGTCTTCACAGACAGATGGTAGTGCACTGCTGTCTTCACCGACAGATCGTAGTGCACTGCTGTCTTCACCGACAGTTGGTAGTGCACTGCTGTCTTCACCGACAGATGGTAGTGCACTGCTGTCTTCACAGACAGATGGTAGTGCACTGCTGTCTTCACCGACAGATGGTAGTGCACTGCTGTCTTCACCGACAGATGGTAGTGCACTGCTGTCTTCACAGACAGATGGTAGTGCACTGCTGTCTTCACAGACAGATGGTAGTGCACTGCTGTCTTCACAGACAGATGGTAGTGCACTGCTGTCTTCACAGACAGATGGTAGTGCACTGCTGTCTTCACAGACAGATGGTAGTGCACTGCTGTCTTCACAGACAGATGGTAGTGCACTGCTGTCTTCACAGACAGATCGTAGTGCACTGCTGTCCTCACCGACAGATGGTAGTGCACTGCTGTCTTCACCGACAGTTGGTAGTGCACTGCTGTCTTCACCGACAGATGGTAGTGCACTGCTGTCTTCACAGACAGATGGTAGTGCACTGCTGTCTTCACCGACAGATGGTAGTGCACTGCTGTCTTCACCGACACCTCGTAGTGCACTGCTGTCCTCACCGACAGATGGTAGTGCACTGCTGTCTTCACCGACAGCTGGTAGTGCGCTGCTGTCCTCACCGACAGTTGGTAGTGCACTGCTGTCTTCACAGACAGATGGTAGTGCACTGCTGTCTTCACCGACAGCTGGTAGTGCACTGCTGTCTTCACCGACAGCTGGTAGTGCACTGCTGTCCTCACCGACAGCTGGTAGACAGTCATCGTCCGGGCGGAACATAATCTTCCCGATAAGGACGAGCTCGACTAGCGCCAGTGAGAGACACATGAAGGCCTCGCGCCACACTTGGTAATGCGTCAGCTCCGGCAGCAGGCACCTGAGGTACTGCACGCGGTTGCCCTGCAGCAGCAGCCGGTACAGGGTGCCGAGGACAGGCACCCTCGCCCAGGGACTCCTGTCCAGGACACCGTCCCTCATCCGGCTGGGGAAGACCGACCCCAGCAGGGGCATGGAGGACACCAGGCTCCTGAAGCTGCCCTCCAGCGTCCGGAGCTGCCAGAGTTCGTCATCCACGCCCCACATGGACGGGTGCCAGGTAGATCCTTCCTGCCGGCGCCGACGAAGGCACTGGGCGTCAAGCGGCTGTGTCATGGACCAGACAAAGGCACCAAGCTTGGCGACGAGGCTGCGGTCGGCAAGGTGCCACCTCAGGTCTTCCTCCACCTCTATCAGGACCCCGCAGCACAGCTCCAGCTTCAACAACAATGCCAGCAACAGTGATAGTGGTAATAGAACTTTATGACAGTGTTTGGGGAGATTCATCTTCATCATCTTACTGTACTTTTGTAAGGAACTTTTTGAAGTCTATTTGTGATTGCCTGTTGACGTTTTCTGCAACACTGTAAAAAGAGATGTACTCACCTAGTCGTGCGTGTGTGTGTGTGTGTGCGTACTCACTTAGTTGTGCTTGCGGGGGTTGAGCTCTGGCTCTTTGGTCCCGCCTCTCAACCGTCAATCAACAGGTGTACAGGTTCCTGAGCCTATTGGGCTCTATCATATCTACACTTGAAACTGTGTATGGAGTCAGCCTCCACCACATCACTTCCTAATGTATTCCATTTGTCAACCACTTTGACACTAAAAAAGTTCTTTCTAATATCTTTGTGGCTCATTTGGACACTCAGTTTCCACCTGTGTCCCCTAGTGCATGTGCCCCTTGTGTTACATAGACTGTCTTTATCTACTCTATCAATTCCCTTCAGAATCTTGAATGTGGTGATCATGTCCCCCTAACTCTTCTGTCTTCCAGCTAAGTGAGGTTTAATTCCCGTAGTCTCTCCTCGTAGCTCATGTGTGTGTGTGTGTGTGTATGTGTGTGTGTGTGTGTGTGTGTGTGTGTGTGTGTGTGTGTGTGTGTGTGTGTGTGTGTGTGTGTGTGTGTGTGTATGTGTGTGTGTGTGTGTGTGTGTGTGTGTGTGTGTGTGTGTGTGTGTGTGTGTGTGTGTGTGTGTGTGTGTGTGTGTGTGTGTGTGTGTGTGTGTGTGTGTGTGTGTGTGTGTGTGTGTGTGTCTGTGGGTGTGTATGTGGGTGTGTGTGTGTGTACTCACCTAGTTGTACTCACCTAGTTGTGTTTGCGGGGATTGAGCTCTGGCTCTTTGCTCCCGCCTCTCAACCGTCAATCAACAGGCGTACAGATTCCTGACCCTATTGGGCTCTATCATATCTACACTTGAAACTGTGTATGGAGTCAGTCTCCACCACATCACTTCCTAATGCATTCCATTTGTCAACCACTCTGACACTAAAAAAGTTCTTTCTAATATCTCTGTGGCTCATTTGGGCACTCAGTTTCCACCTGTGTCCCCTTGTGCATGTGCCCCTTGTGTTAAATAGCCTGTCTTTATCTACCCTATCAATTCCCTTCAGAACCTTGAATGTGGTGTTCATGTCCCCCCTAACTCTACTGTCTTCCAGTGAAGTGAGGTTTAATTCCCGTAGTCTCTCCTCGTAGTTCATACCTCTCAGCTATGGTACTAGTCTGGTAGCAAACCTTTGAACCTTTTCCAGTTTAGTTTTATCCTTGACTAGATATGGACTCCATGCTTGGGCTGCATACTCCAAGATTGGCCTGACATATGTGGTATACAACATGTGAGTGTGTGTGTGTGTGCGTATTTACTATTTGCATTTACATTTGTATCTGCAGAATCTAGCTATTAGCTCTTAAACCCCACCTTTCTAACCAATTTATTGGTTAGTGTGTGTACTGTTATGATCTCAGTCTACAGGAGAAACGAATCTCCCCCTTGAGGTGTTATTCAACAAGCCTGGCCTAACTAGAAAGTATAGGAAATATAGAGGCGATAACACAGACGCAAAATAGTTTGTTGGATTCAATGAACAATTTAAGATTATGGGCAGTGAATAAGAAAACAGATAAATGACTGGTTAGGAGATGTGGATAATTTGCTGGAGGCGTGAGGCTTGCTTCTGGAGGGCTTTGACCTCACTTGAGCGCCAAACATCGCAGGGGGAAGCCGCGCTTCGTTTGAGCTTCCGTCAGAAAGGAACCCCTAGTGATATATCTCCAAGAGAAGAGAAGTGTGCAGACGTGCCAACTGTGTTGGAGTGCCCTGACCAGGCTCTGTCAGAGGGAGGAGAGCCCTTGGCCAGACAATCGGTGGTAAGCACGATTTAAGCCAGTTCATAGTGATTGCTTGTAGTTGGTTGTGTGCCCAGCGACAGTAGCAATGTTTATTGATAAGTTAGACATGTTTTGATAAGGCAGAAGGCCTAAAATAAGAGAGTGGAGAGGGAGGAACACGGAGCGACATCCGTCTCATCTGAGCGCTGGCAGGTGACTGAGAGACCCAGCTCCTAGTGGCTGAGGACCGTCCCAGAGTGAGTGAGGCCCGCCGGGTGAGGTGGAGCATGGACCGGCCCAAAACGGGGGAGTCCACTCTCACTGCATGTAGAGAGCAGATAGATGTTGGATGCAAACATATTGTGTGGATTATTTCGTCTATGTGTTTAAAGGGAAACTTTTTTATTGGAGTGTCAATGGGTTGCAGTTTGTCTTTGGGGAAGAAGTTGCTCAGAACTTCGAAGCCAGAACAGAGGGAGTTGCTGATGAGACTCCATGGTAGTGGAGGAGAGGACCTCGAGCTGTGAGGAGAAGCAGTGAAGAGGAGTGTCACGTGCTTCTGTAGAGGTGGTGAAGCACCGTAGTTGTTCGAGGAAACTTCATGGTGTAGCAACCAGGAGAGCTGTGGAGGACCCTAGTAGAAGTGGTGAAGCACCATAGTTGTTCAAGGAAACTTCATGGTAGCAGCCTGAAAGAGCTGCAGAGGATCCTGGTGGATAAACCCGGAAGAACCTGAAGAGATCAGGGTAGTGAACTTCCAGTTGTGGAAGGAAAGTTCTAAATGATCACTTGTAGGGAGTTGATAGAGTGTTTGTCTTTAGCGTGTAAGACACAGTGAAAGGCGAGTGATAGTTTGCCATTTTTGTACAAAGGAGTTTACACTGAAGTATAGAGTTACAGCCGTAGGCTGCATTACCTACAGATGTATGTGTTCTAGGAGTGATAGGGTGATCGATTGATCAATGTTGTGTATATAGGAACATTTATTCTGATATATATGTTATTGTATTCATATGCTGATTTTCCTTGTGCATGTTTATAGATATATGTATTCTCTTGCTGATAGTGCAACATTGTATTATAAGACTTGATCTAATTGAGGATGTTGATAGCATCAGGAGGTGAATCAGAAGATAGGATACCACTTGATAAGCTGATGATAGAGTTCTGATGGTGTTGGAGTGCAACCTGACTGAAATAGTATAGAGTGTTAGATTCATTATCATTATATGTGTGTATGTATTGTGTATGTGCTTTGTCCAGTAAATGTATTCAAATTTGCTGGTGTTTGCCCTTGTCCTAGTGAGGCTTCTCAGGAGGTAGTAAAGAAGGAGAAAGAGAGAAAAAAAGAATCAAGAACCACTGCTGTGGACAGGGTAGAAGGTAATACTAATAAGTCAAAGGGGATTGAGGAGATCATATCTCATAATGAGAGAGTAGGGAGTCACAGCGGCTCGAGTGGGTATGTACACGTGACAACGAGGCTAA
The DNA here is from genome assembly GCF_040958095.1 of Procambarus clarkii. Lineage (NCBI taxonomy): Eukaryota > Metazoa > Arthropoda > Malacostraca > Decapoda > Cambaridae > Procambarus > Procambarus clarkii. Next base: position 14,112,531 of record NC_091181.1, on the reverse strand, counting down.
GTGTTGGAGCTGCATCCCCTAAACGTGTGACGTTGAGCCCCTCTCCAAGAACCAGAAGTGCCCAGTGTGATCTCCTGGTGAAGTATAAGCACTCTACCGAGTTGTGGGTTGGGTTGTCCAGAAAAAAGGATCAACGACGACAACACCACCAACCCACACCGCATAATAAATTGGGGGCCTGTCCGGGATAGTGAACTGACACACCCGCACCCTGTCCAAGAGTGGATTCGTACACCCCTTGTTGAAATAGATACACTGTGTGACCGCAGGTGTATATTCTCTCTCTTGGGAAGACTCACAGGATAAGGTGCAAACATTTGTGGAGTCAGGCAAGCCTGAGGACCTGCAAGGTTGCACCAGGGATCAATTAAAACAAATAGCAGAAAAATGTGGCATTAGGTTGAAAGCATCTAAAGTAGCTGGGATGAAGGGTGAGATCCTGAGGCAGTTAAGAGCCAAAAGTGAAGCGGCAGAGCAAGGATCCCAGAAAGGAGCTGAAAGTGGAAAGGAGGATGAAGGGCAGGATGAAGTGAGATCCCAGGGATCGAGTAGGAGCAGCAAGAGTAGCTGCAGTAGCAGGAGTAGCCGAAATAGGAGCTTGGAGAAATTCCAGTTAGAGCTCCAGATGCAGCGTGAGGACAAGGAGAGACAGTTCCAGCTGGAAAAGATGAAATTAGAACTCCAAATGAAAAATGAAGCCGAGAAGGAAAAAGAGAAAACCAGACTGGAAGTAGAAAAAGAGAAAACCAGACTGGAGGTAGAAAAAGAGAAAGCAAGACTAGAGGTCGAAAAAGAAAAAGCCCAGGTCGAAAAATAAAAAGAAAGAACAAAACAAATGCAGATAGAAGCGAATAGAACCTTGGCTGAACAAAGGATTGAACATGGGTTGCCAGAGAGCACCACCAAGGTATCACACTCACCAGATGTTAGGGTTAGGGAGAAGGACATTCCCTTGTTTGTTCCTGATGAGGCAGAGAGCTTCTTCGAGCATTTTGAAAAAGTAGCCAGTATCAAGGAGTGGCCACAGGAGGAATGGGCCCAGCTGGTCCAGTTAAGATTGACCGGTGCAGCCAGGGAGGCATACACCCTATTGTCACTGGAAGAGTGCCAGGATTATGACACAGTAAAGAGCAGCATATTGCGCTCGTTTCAGCTAACCCCAGAAGCTTATAGGAAGCGCTTCAGAGAGATGGTGAAGGTTGGAGCATGTACGCTTGCCGAGACGGCAAGGGATCTGGAGAGACGATTCCAGAAGTGGATTGAGGCTGCTGGAGTTGGATCTTACGCTGACCTGAAGCAACTGATGGTCATGGAGAAGTTCTTGGAGATGATGCATCCCGAAACAAAGTTCAAGATCCAAGAGGCAGGGGTAAAGGATGTGAAAGATGCCGCAGATAGGGCGGATATGATTACTGAAGCTTAAGGGAGGGCAGAATGAAGAATGAGGTGAGACGCAACAATGGCAGAGCTAGTGGAGTCTGGGGAGGAAGAAATTATGAAAGACCCAGAAGAGTCTGGGGTGAGAAGAATTTTGATAAATGGGCGGATAAACGTGAGTACTCTAAAACTCAGAAGAGTAGGTCACGCACTTCGTCTGAAAGTAAGGATAGAGGAGGTAAACGAGAAACTAATCGTTATCCAGGAAATCAAGAGTCCAATAAAGCCCCACAGAGTACGAGTAATACGTCTAGCCCGAGGAACTCCAATACGAGTGGACAAAGTCAGAGCCACTCTGGTACATATAGGAGAGACTTTCCCCAGGTGAGGTGTTACAATTGTAACGGATTGGGTCACGTGATGCGAGACTGTCGGCAGGGCAAAAGAGTTGTGACCCTGGCCATGTGTGACCCCCGAAGTAAATATGCTAAGGTGTTCCAAGACAAACCACAAAGGGTGAACTTAGTGAACGAGAGGTATAGGCAGTTCATGACCAAAGGTTGGATCAGTATAGGAGGCCAGCCTGAGGTAGAAGTTGGTATTTTAAGAGATACCGGAGCTAATCAGAGCTTGATTACAAGAAGCCTGATTGGGAATGATCGACGGTTAGCTGGCAGGAGTAAGATGAAAGTATATGGGTTATTGTCTGAGAGTGACATGCCCGTTTGTACTGTCCAGCTGATGTCAGTATATGCGTCGGCAGAGGTGATGTTGGGAGTATGCCCCGACATACCTGTTCCAGGAGTCCAAGTGATCCTGGGGAATAACTTGTGCGGGACAAAGGTGTTGCCAAGAGTCATGGCGGAGACTGTGCCAGAGGAGTGCCCAGGAGGCCACGGCATGGGTGGGACACCTGAGAGTAAGAACCAGACTGACATCCGAGGAGATGCGTCAGGAAACCGCCAAGCCATTGAGTACCCTGTCTCGGTAGTGATGAAGGCAGAGGTGGCCGACGAGGAAGACGCTGGAGAAGATGAGACAGTGTCGATTCAACCGGTGGAAGATATCGACGTAGATATAGCGTGGCTGTTTGATGAAGGTCCAGCCCAGGAAAATGAAGTCTCGGTGAGGTCAAAAGTGAAAATGGCCCAGCCGAAGAAGAATCATGTGAAGAGAATGAACCTGAGTAGAACCCAGCCCGCTGGAATTAAGAGTCGGAAGGCGAATGCAACTGTGCTGAGTAGGAATAAGGAAGGATGTGGACAGACTGAGGATGGGAGTAGAGCGTCAAGTTGTCCACGAGCACAGAGGCGTTTGGATAATGGAGTTAAGTTATTTGAGATGTCAGGAGTTGACATGTTTCACAGAAAACGTGGAGGAGAGATAATGAAGAAGAGTAATAGCCAAGAAATGAAAGGAGAAGAGACAGTATGTGTGGAGAGATGCTTACGAGCACTCTAGGAGAGGTAAAGCGACATGTACGGTCGAGTGCTGTTGGATGTAGTACAGTGCTCGAAGAAACTTTTAGGGAACGAAGAAGAGTTGAAGAAGAAGAAATGGAGTGGTACAGAGGTGAGAAGTGCGGCAAGAGGATGATGATACAAGCATGGAGGAATAGAAGAAAGCCGAGGACTCGATGGAAGTCAAACAGGATGAGGTCTCGGATAAATGAGGAGACGAAAGGGAGGATCGTCGGCGAAGACGAGGGAGTGAAGTATGATGACAGGAGACAGAAGACGGAAGTATGATGGAAGTATGTGGAAGTGTGAAGGCGACAGAGGAGGTACAGACAGTAGACGTCTGACTCTGGACGTGAAGAGAGGAAGACGAGGAAACGGAGGGTGGAAACAATAAGTAGAGTGGACCGATGGAGTGCAGGCGTCCAAGGGGGACAGCCTAGCCAAGAGGTCAGATCGTTTGTGAGAAGATCATGTTTCTGGCGAGTTGTGAGCCGGATGTTGCAAGGTGCAACGAACTAATTGTAGACTCATAAGGGAGTACGTAAGCAGGTCAACCGGTCGAACCAATCGGTTGTAGAACGAGACAGTGTGGTGGCGGATGTATTATCCCGAGCTTTGCCACTGGAATAACTCTCAAAAATAAGGGGAGGAGAGTGTTATGATCTCAGCCTACAGGAAAAACGAGTCTCCCCCATGAGAGTTATTCAACAAGCCTGACCTAACTAGAAAGTATAGGAAATATAGAGGCAATAACACAGATGTAAAATAGTTTGTTGGATTCAATGAACAATTTAAGATTATGGGCAGTGAATAAGAAAACAGATAAATGACAGGTTAGGAGATGTGGATAATTTGCTGGAGGCGTGAGGCTCGCTTCTGGAGGGCTTTGACCTCACTTGAGCGCCAAACATCGCAGTTGCTGAGAACTTCGAAGCCAGCACAGAGGGAGTAGCTGATGAGACTCTAAGGTAGTGGAGGAGAGGACCTCCAGCTGTGAGGAGAAGCAGTGAAGAGGAGTGTCACGTGCTTCTGTAGAGGTGAAGCACCATAGTTGTTCGAGGAAACTTCATGGTGTAGCAACCAGGAGAGCTGTGGAGGACCCTAGTAGAAGTAGTGAAGCACCATAGTTGTTCAAGGAAACTTCATGGTAGCAGCCTGAAGGAGCTGCAGAGGATCCTGGTGGATAAACCCGGAAGAGCCTGAAGAGATCAGGGTAGTGAACTTCCAGTTGTGGAGGGGAAGTTCTAAATGATCACTTGTAGGGAGTTGATAGAGTGTTTGTCTTTAGCGTGTAGGACGCAGTGAAAGGCGAGTGATAGTTTGCCATTTTTGTACGAAGGAGTTTACACTGAAGTATAGAGTTACAGTCGTAGGCTGCATTACCTACAGATGTATGTGTGCTAGGACTGATAGGGTGATCGATTGATCATTGTTGTATATCAAGGAACATTTATACTGATTGTTGGAAATTTCCAACACTAAATACAACACTGTTGTATTCTCATTAATTACTACTAATTCTACTAATCATTGTAGTGATTAAAATTAACCCAACGTAGAATTCACATGTACTAATAATTGCATCTGTACAGTAAGGCTAGAATTCTTACGTCACCCGACGCCAGTATTGCGTCAGATTTCATTGTAATAAACACATTTATATCCAATGTGCCTGAGAATTGAATTTGATTCTCTATAATCAACGGTGTTCTGTGTGATAATTAATTACAGATAAACTGATCTCTGACTAAAGCCAAATAGAGCGTTTATAGTTATAGCTGTTATCTAGTAATAAAATTAACGTCACGCGTGAATGCCCTGGAGAGACATTAATTCTTCTCCATTGTACGTTTACTATCACAGAACTGGCAAATAATAATATTTAACTCTTCCAAATAATAAACCCGTCCTAACCCGAGCATTTCAAGCACAACCGTGAGAAATGATAATATCCATAATTATAATTTGGTTAATGAACGCGGGACGCGGAGCGGGGAGGAAGAAGACGCCAGTCCACGTGTTGAAGCGCTCACGAGCAGACCTGTTCACTTGGTGCTCACGAGGAGACGCCATTACCCAGCCACCAGGGTAAACGCTATCAAATCTCCAGAAGAAAGTCGCCACTGTGAGGTGTGAAGAACCTTGCAGACAATACCTTCACCTGGTGTCAGTGTCATTTACAGAACCTGTTAAATTTGGTTCTATGTAACTCCATGTGACCGGCCAGTGGAGCACATCATTATCTAGGATAGACAAGTTCAGAGCCTAGGACGCTACTTTCGGCAAGCTTTAACTTACACAGTGCCCATATTTGCTAAGTACCTTATCCTTGTTTGATGCATCAGATCGGGGGTGGGTTTATAGCTGGGTAGCTTGTCGTGACGACGTATAACAACAAAAAATCACAGGTCATTATCCCTCTCTTACCATTAATGTTAATTTTATTGAGCATAGAAATCCAGTAATTTAAATTGTTGCTACTGGAAACATTTGTTTTTGCAGCGTGTGTGAAGAATTACCCGAGCTGTCATTTCCCATGTTAATCAACTCCTAGTGTTCCATGACGAGTCCAGGAGAATCAGAGGAAGCGTCGTGACTAACTTCTAAGGAATCGTCATTAAGCTAAGATTCCTTTGTATTCCTCTAATTTCTTATCTATACTCTTTTACATGCAGAACTCTGTTCATTGGATTACCATGTGTTTATTATGATTATTATTATTCATGTTCATGATCTATGTTCCCATTAATGATAACGATAATGATTTCATAAGTATTCATAGGATTAGATTATTATACATTGGATTAGTGAACATACCACACTAGTTCCTGGACGTACTGAGTTCCAGTAATAACCCCCCAATGTAGGTGTTTGAGGTTTGATTAATTTAATTATACAGCCCATTAATTATTTCAGTGATCATATTCTCTAGTATTTTATCCATAGTTACTGGTTCATCTAGGAATTATCTAATGATCATATTTTCTCAGTTTCCCTCTTTACTATAAAAGCGGGTGGTCCTTCGTAATTAATTTTACTATATTAATATTTAAATAATAAGAGTCAAGCCCCAAATGTCCCACACTGATATATATATTATTGTATTCATATGCTGATTTTCCTTGTACATGTTTATAGATATATATATTCTCCTGCTGATAGTGCAACATTGTATTATAAGACTTGATCTACTTGAGGATGTTGATAGCATCAGGTGGTGAATCAGATGATAGGATACCACTTGATAAGTTGATGATAGAGTTCTGATGGTGTTGGAGTGCAACCTGACTGAAATAGTATAGAGTGTAAGATTCATTATCATTATATGTGTGTATGCATTGTGTATGTGCTTTGTCCAGTAAATGTATTCAAATTTGCTGGTGTTTGCCCTTGTCCTAGTGAGGCTTCCCAGGAGGTAGAAAAGAAGAAGAGAGAGAGAGAGAGAGAGAGAGAGAAAGAACCAAGAACTACTGCTGTGGACAGGGTAGTAGGTAATACTAATAAGTCAAAGGGGATTGAGGAGATCATATCTCATAAGGAGAGAGTGGGGAGTCACAGCGGCTCGAGTGGGTGTGTACACGTGACAATGAGGCTAAGTGTTGGAGCCGCATCCCCTAAACGTGTGACGTTGAGCCCCTCTCCAAGAACCAGAAGTGCCCAGTGTGATCTCCTGGTGAAGTATAAGCACTCTACCGAGTTGTGGGTTGGGTTGTCCAGAAAGAAGGATCAACGACGACAACACCACCAACCCACACCGTATAATAGTACTCACCTATTATTGCTTGCGGAATCGAGCATTCACTCTTGGATCCCGCCTTTCTAGCCATCAGTTATGGTGGGCGTGTGTGAGTGTACTCATCTAGTTGTACTCACGTAGTTATGCTTGCATGGGCTGAGCTATGGCTCTTTGGTCCCGCCTCTCAGTCGTCAATCTATGAATTTCAATTTTAAATTTCAATTTCAATTCAGTTTCAATGAATTTTCTGTCAGTCAATCTGAATTTGCTCCCCTGCACCCCTGGTCTTAACAAACAATGACTGACCTCTCCACTTCCACTGATGCCTGGCTCTCCTTGTCCAATGTCAATAAGTGATAGAAGGGTCACATTTACTCTATTTTGATACTGATAATTAAGTTAATTAAAATGAGATGTTTTTATGATGTTAAAAATCCAAAGACTAATGTATTTAAAAATAATTCCAAACAGAATAGCTGGTGAATTTATAGTTCTATGTGGCAATGATATCCCGTTTTCTATTGACAGAAAATTCCACTACAAGCTACATTTTCTATGGGTAGCTTGTGTATACAAAACAGCAGTTATTATCTGCCTATTGTATGTAATATTATTAAATGGTGTCGGGTTTTCCGACATATTTCTCCAGGGGGCTGCTCACGGGTCGAAGTCCTATTTAGAACAGACGAACACCGATACTCCTCCTTCGAATTATTAGATTAATTTGATGTTAGTTGTTAGTAATCACACATTTGTGAGCCTGTTTGTACAGGACGGATGTCCCGTACTCGAGTTGCAGGGGTTAGAAGTCTAATGCGATTTCTATTCCCTGTTAACTCTTGAGAGGCTAAAATTATGGCCTAATTACATATCAACCCAAAGGACTGAATGTGATCAAATACTGCAGTCAAGTATGATTCAGGGACTGCAGTGATATCAGTGACATTAGATATAACTTAAAGCTTGTTCAGGTAACTGGTCACTGATATATAAACACTGAGGCCCATGGAATTCATCTTCATTAAATAATAAATGTATCAAAATCAGTCGTTAGATTTATTGGGGTTTAATTTAGTTAATAGATTCAGAGGATTGAATAGTACACCATTAAAGTCAAGTATGGTTCTGAGACTGCAGTGGGTTCAGTGACATTGGTCGCAGTGACTTGTAGCTGTTTATGTTACTGTTTACTGATTTGCCACTGAGGCCTCATAAACTCATCTTCAGCTTTAAATGATGATATTAACATCAACCTCTGTTGGTATAGTCAGCTGTAATCTCTTTAGTATAATGCTACTGGAGATATATAATCAGCTGACAAATTTAGATTTCTACTGGTATTATTTATCTGCAGGCATAAGTCTCCTCAGGCTTAATACTGGGCCTGAGACTAATTTGCCTCCTGCAGAATTTAGCATTGTTATGCCCTGATATTTAGTAGGGCTACCTATGAATCGATGGTAGTAGTCTATACCTAGAAGGATACCGAAGTCGGTGAGGTGATCAGACTTAATATTATCTGCCAAATTTATATCTCTATTTCTCAGGAATTTGGCGGTTGTTCTCAGACCTTGTACTTGTATGTCTGCTGGTATTTTGTCCACCACAATAGCTTGTACTTGACAGACGTACCTGCCTAAACGTACTGATGGTTGTACCACCTGGTAGACTTGAGGTCCTGTATCTGTTAGAAACCCTGAGATATTGATTGTCGTCTGGGCTACAGGCCTTAATTGTAGTTCATCTGCTAACCTTTTAGTGTTATATGTTCTCTGGGACCCTAGGTCAAACAACCCACGGGTATGGACCTTGGCCCTTTTATTTTGGATGGTAATTTGGCAATAGGCAAAGTCGTATTACCTTTAGACTTTGCCGATTGGACACTAGTTGTTTGTGGCACCGTCCAGTACTGTACTGTAGTGGGAATGCTATCTTCCACCTTGGGGTTTGGAGACGTTATTTTGGTGTCTCTGCAAAATGTTGCATGGTGATGACCCTTGTTACACCTATTACAGGTGTGTAATTGGGTCTCACAGTCGTTGATGTTATGTTTCCTGAGGCACCTCGTGCAATGTTGCAAATCTTTGAGTCGCTCAACACGGGCGTCACTATCAAGAAAATTAGGGCAGTGGTAATTTGAATGTTTCGCATTGCAGAACAAACATGTTCCATAGCTTCCAGTACCCTTTGGTGTCACGTTCTTGGTTGACACAGTAACTATAGGCTTGGACGGTCCAACTGCATATACGCCCACACTGCCACTGTTCCACTTTGGTGATGAATTATATTGTTTAGATTGATTTGGAGTACCTTTGGTACTCTGTGGATTACTATTATTGGTTTCTGAGGGTTTACTTGGTGGTTTTAATTTGTCATGTGTTCGTAATTGATGAATTACTGAACGTAAACCCTCAGATATTTCATTCATGGATAAGATGCTTTTATTGTAATGAGCACTCATTTGTCTCAATACGTCCCTAGGTATTTTCTCCTGGACAATTATTTTCAAGACCCACTCAGCCCCGTTAGTATCGGCTGTCACGCTGAGGGCCTTGATCATTGACTCTACCTCCAGCTTGAAGACTTGGAGTGCATCAGCTGAAGCCTCCGGTGGGGGTAAATGCAACAGCTCATGGACTAAATGTGATGTTCTTACTTCTGGATCAGCGTAATTATCCTTGAGGAGTTGTACTGCCAGATCGTAGCCGTCATTAGTTAACCTCATATGGGATGCTACTGTTTTAGCCTCACCTGATAATTTGCCTTGAAGAATAGAGAATTTACTATTCGTAGGTAAAGATTGTTTTGAGTCCACAAGGTCAACGAATTTGTTCCAAAATTCGTCCCAATCTTCCTCGTCTTTTCCTGAGAAAGTGGGTAAATTAATTGGAGGGAGTCGAGCTTCCGCTTGACTTGTATTACATGCAACTGTTGTTATTGTTGTTGTTGCCTTGTTCTGGGCAATTAATTTGACGTAAGGCTGTAATGTGGCTTGAGTGTGATCTTCATAACTCGCTAGATCAACCATAATGTCGTCTATTTCTGTTTCTGATAAATTGGTGTAGGCAAGTTCAGCCACATATGTTGCTATTTGGCATTTGATTTGCTTAAACTTACCTGCAGCTGCATTATAATAGCTTTCCAGGTCAGCATAATCAACTGGAGATTGTTTTGACAAATCCTCACATTTCTTGATCTGTCTTGTTAAGTGGCCTTTAAGACCTGCAAGGGTTCTTTTCATTCTCCCTGCATTATACATATTGGCTAGTTGGTAAAACCTTGTGGGGCTTGTACTTGGGTTGCTCATAATACTGAACAAGTACTAATTGGAGCCTAGGGTAAAATTCTGCAATCACTAGGCTATAATCCTACTTCTTCTAGAGGATAGCACTTAAAAGTATTACACATTATATATATATAATCATACACACTAATGATTTGAGCGATAAAGTAGTGTCACTGGAAGTACCTTTAGGTTTGCTCCTCAATTATCACCCTAGGATGGTATAGACACTAATTAATCACTCAAAGGTGTAATGATCTTAAGTAACTTATTATATATACACAACTCAACTCAACCTTCTTTGGTGATGAAGGTCACCACCAAAGACACCTTACAAGCAGAACTTATTGCGGAAGGAGGAAAGAATAGAGGCAACTACAGAAGCACCATACTGTCCCCCGAGCTCAAAGCGGCAGCTAAGAGCCTTCGTGAGAACAAGGAGATAGTCGTCAGAAGAGGTGACAAATCGCCAATATATGTCATTCTTAAAAAAGACGAATATCTGGTGAAAATGAACCTCATTCTCTCTGACCAAACAAAATTCCAAAGGGTAACGAAGGACACTACGGCCGAATTGAAAGCAAAGGTCAACAAATTGATCGAAACTGTGAACGCCAAGAAATCCGGACTCCACCTGCCAAAGATTATTGGGAAATATAAACCTGGATATGCGTATGGAAATGTCAAGACACATAAGCCTGGAAACCCACTTCGGCCAATCACCAGCCAGATACCCACACCCACGTACAGACTGGCGAAGCGACTAAATTGCTTGCTGACTCCTTATGTCTGTTACGGACCCAAGCCCAGCATCCGAGCAAGGAGCAGTGACGACCGCGCCATCTGTGGGTCAGCTCCAGAAACCCCCTCCAAATGGACGACGCCATCTAGTGAGGACAGGATATACTGGCCACAGGGGCTGGTTTCCCGTCCTGTTCAGTTCGTGACATAGCCGCTGCTGACCTCTGGTGAGGTGACGCTTAGACAGCAACGCCATCTATGGAGTGGATAGGTGGGCGTTTGTGTCTAAGCCTGTAAGTGAGGTGCCCTAGAGTGTAACCAGTACTGATGACGTGTCTGATTACAGAGTCGACCTGGGATTGCTGTAGTGGACGTTGGATCAGTCTACCCAAGGCAGCCGTAGCATCTCCACGTATTTGCTGCAGAAGCTGTGAGTCGCCCCCTGGATGAACACTGTTGTGTTAGCCTGCCTGTGAGGTGGCAGAACCAGGGATTGTCGTACCTGGGGCTGACTGGTGGAGAAGACTAGCCACTGCGGTGTTGTGGTGAGGAAAGTGATCAGTGGAATCACACGAGGCTCCTGCCTAGGGCTCGCAACCCTAGTATCGGTCGTGGAGTGGCCTACGCAGCGTAGCTGATTGGAACCTGCCAGCTACAGGCTTGATTTGTGGTTGAAGGCCTCCACGACGGTGCACCCAGTGGGACCGTGATTTGGCTGACCTGTGGCCGGGGTAGACTCGTCTAGAGAATCTACGGATTCATCGTGAGGCCACAAGAAGAGGACCAAGGGCTAAGCATTGTTGAGCACCGTGGAACACTCCGCGTCTTCAGAGGAAGACCATATTGTACATTATAGTGTTTATACCCCCCGTGTGATAATTTATATATTTATTTATTGGTGATGGTAATTATATATTTAATTTAGAGAATTTGTATCCCTTCCCCTTTAATTTAATTTACTTGCGTTATGGAACACACCCCTTAAAAGCCACTACTAGCTTGGGGCCGGATACCCTAACTCTAATAACATCAGAGAAAGAACCCAGTTGCGACCCAATAGGGCCGTAACAATGTCCCTTGCACCTTCAGCCTGAAGTCTCCAAAGGAATTTGTTGACTTACTGCGGGGAATATGGGCCACAGGGATAAGAGCCTCGTTGGAAGTAGAATCACTGTTTACCAACGTACCTGTTGATGAAACAATCGGGATGATAGCGGACAGAGTGTATCGTGATCTGGCCTGTACTCCTCTTGACATCCCAGAAAACATTCAAAGGAAACTACTCCAAGCTTGTACTAAAGAGGCACCCTTCTTGAGCCTGGATGGGCACATGTATAAGCAAGTAGATGGGGTCGCCATGGGTTCTCCCCTAGGTGTCCTGTTTGCGAACTTCTACATGGGTACCATCGTACAAAAGGTCTTAGTCGTCATGAACTTGAAACCGGCCATATACTGCAGGTATGTTGACGACATTTTTATACAGGTGCCTGATGTCAGGCATCTGCACGAGCTGAAGGAGGCATTTGAGCGGAATTCTGAGTTGCATTTCACTTACGAGATGGAGAAGGATGGGAAGCTGCCCTTTCTAGATGTAACAGTCATGGAAAGGAGCGGAGGTTTCCACACTGCAGTCTACACTAAGGAAACAAACATAGGAATGTGCCTCAATGCCAACATTGACTGCCCAGACAGGTAAAAGAGGAGTGTCGTTAACGCTTATGTCGACCGTGTTCTCAGCCACAGCTCAGGATGGAAGGAAGTCGATGAAGAACTCTGTAGGGTATGGCAGGTCCTAGTCAACAACGGCTTCTCCAATGGTTTCGTTGAAGACATCAAAAGAAGGAAGGTGAAACGCCATGCAACCTCTGAAGAGACAACTAACACAACACCTGTACCCCTTATTAGACTATTTTACAGGAACTTCTTTTCCACAGCTCATAAATCGGAGGAAAGGGTCCTGAAAGATATTGTTAATAGTAACGTTATCCCTACAGACAAAAATCAGAAGATACAATTGACGATCTGCTATAAAACCAAGAAAACGGCCAACCTACTCATGAGAAACTCTCCAGACACAAAGCAGAACGCTTTAAAAGAGACCAATGTCGTCTATGCCTTCAAATGACACTTGGGGACTGTAAGCCTCAAAGAATTCAGTATATAGGCAAGACAACAACATCTCTTTCCAGGCGATTAACGATGCATAAGCAACAGGGCTCCATTAAGGAACATATAATCTCTACCCACAACCAGACCATCACCAGAGAAGTCTTAACAAAAAACACGGAAATCATCGATAGATACAGCGATAGCAGGCGGCTAGATATCTGCGAGGCACTCCACATTAAGAAGTCGACACCAGCCATCAACAGCCAATTAATGCACAACTATATTCTACCCACTTCAAGACTCCGCACCAATATAGAAGCATCAAGAAATATGGGCCAATAGGCTTTTTGCAGATACTTCCATTCTTCCCTTTAACTTACAAAATATTATACCCATTGTTTCGTGTTCTGTCTTGTGTTGTTTTTTCGTTGAGGGTACAACTGACGATTTACTATAAAACTAGAAAAACGGCCAGCCTACTCATGAGAAACTCTCCAGACACAAAGCAGAACGCTTTAAAAGAGACCAACGTCGTCTATGCCTTCAAATGCCCACTTGGGGACTGTAAGCTCCAAAAAACCCAGTATATAGGCAAGACAACAACATCTCTTATAAGGCGTTTAACGATGCATAAACAACAGGGCTCCATTAAGGAACATATAATCTCTTCCCACAACCAAACCATCGCCAGAGAAATCCTAGTAAACAACACAGAAATCATCGATAGATACAGCGATAGCAGGCGGCTTGACGTTTGCGAGGCACTACACGTTAAGAAGTCAACACCAGCAATCAACAGCCAATTAATGCACAACTACATTCTACCCACCTCAAGACTCCGCTCCAATATAGAAGCATCAAGAAATATGGACCAATAGGCTTTCTACAATCACTTCCATTTCAATACCCATTGTTTCGTGTTCTGTCTTGTGTTGATGAAATTAATATCCTATTAATGCCACCTCTTGTTCTGTCTTGTGTTGATGAAATTAATACCCTATTAATGCCACCTCACCCCATCCACGTCACTCAAATGTAGATATAAACGAAACCAGGAGATGTGTAAGTTCTATTCAGTTGTGTATTTGTAAACTAAAAGTCTTTGAAAATGTAATAAGTTTTACGAAACGTGCTCGTGTCCCGTCAGACTAGAAATAAAAATGAATTTTGGAGAATTGATTTTTTATTTACCTCCAACAGTGAAAAGAAATGTACGAAAGATTGAGAAAATTCGTGTTAGAATTATTAATCATACTTTTTCGGTCATATTTAATAATATATGTCTACAGGAAAGACTGCTACCAAAATATACTAATATTAAAGCGCACGACCCAGCAGCAAGGAATCAGGCCTTCACGATAAAATATCGCCAGGATCTGATTCGTGATCAGATATACAAGGCAGAGAATGAAATCAAAGACAACAAAACGCAACTACTTCATGCTACAAACGAGTGGAGAAATAGCAACATCGACGAAAGTATCCGTACCCGCATTGAACAACACCTCGACATCCTCACAGACCGACATCACCACAGCACTGAAACAAGGATTATCAAGAAACTAACAACATTATATGGAGGACCTATGGCAATTCACGACCAAGAGATGGCTTCCTGAACCTTGCAGGAATTAACCTCACTGAGGACCAAGTCACTCTCCTAAATCTGGGCATAAACTGTCACGTTATGTCCAGACCGAGTGAGATGGCTCGGAAAGTAGAGTTGGAAATTCTGTTGGACGACATATTCGACCTCGAGACACAAAAGAAGGTCACTACCAAAGATACCTTACAAGCAGAACTTATTGCAGAAGGAGGAAAGATTCGAGGCAATTACAGAAGCACCATACTGTCCCCCGAGCTCAAAGCGGCAGCTAAAAGCCTTCGTGATAACAAGGAGATAGTTGTCAGGAGAGGTGACAAGTCGCCAATATATGTCATTCCTAAAAAAGACGAATATCTGGCGAAAATGAACCTCATACTCTCTAACCAAACTATGTTCCAAAGGGTAACGAAGGACACTACAGTCGAACTGAAAGCAAAGGTCAACAAACTAATCGAAACTGTGAACGCCAAGAAATCCGGACTCCACCTGCCAAAGATCATTGGGGAATATAAACCTGGATATGCGTATGGAAATGTCAAGACACACAAGCCTGGAAACCCACTTCGGCCAATCATTAGCCAGATACCCACACCCACGTACAGACTGGCGAAGCGACTCAACGGCCTGCTGACTCCTTATGTTCCTTGCGCCTTCAGCCTGAAGTCTCCAAAGGAATTTCTTGACTTACTGCGGGGCACACGGGCCACAGGGATAAGAGCCTCGTTGGACGTAGAATCGCTGTTTACCAACGTACCTGTGGACGAGACAATCGGGATGATAGCCGACAGAGTGTATCGTGATCCAGGCTGTACTCCTCTTGACATACCCGAAAATATCCTAAGGAAACTACTCCAAGCTTGTACTAAAGAGGCACCCTTCTTGAGCCCGGATGGGCACATGTATAAGCAAGTAGATGGGGTCGCCATGGGTTCTCCCCTAGGTGTCCTGTTTGCAAACTTCTACATGGGTACCGTCGAGCAAAAAGTCTTAGTCGACATGAACTTGAAACCGGCCATATACTGCAGGTATCTTGACGACATTTTTACACAGGTACCTGATGTCAGACATTTGCAGGAGCTGAAGGACGCATTTGAGCAGAGTTCCGTGCTGTGTTTCACTTACGAGATGGAAAAGGATGGGAAGCTGCCCTTTCTAGATGTAACAGTCATGGAAAAGAGCGGAGGTTTCCACACTGCAGTCTACACTAAGGAAACGAACATAGGAATGTGCCTTAATGCCAACAGCGACTGCCCAGACAGGTACAAGAGGAGTGTTGTTAACGCATATGTCGACCGTGCTCTAAGCCACAGCTCAGAATGGAAGCAAGTCGACGAAGAACTCTGTAGGGTAAGGCAGGTCCTAGTCAACAACGGCTTCTCCAATGGTTTCGTCGAAGACATCATAAGAAGGAAAGTGAAACGCCATGCAACCTCTGAAGAGACAACTAACACAACACCTATACCCCCTATTAGACTATTTTACAGGAACTTCTTTTCCACAGCTCATAAAACAGAGGAAAGGGTCCTGAAAGATATTGTTAATAGAAACGTTATCCCTACAGACAAAAATCAGAGGGTACAACTGACGATTTACTATAAAACTAGAAAAACGGCCAGCCTACTCATGAGAAACTCTCCAGACACAAAGCAGAACGCTTTAAAAGAGACCAACGTCGTCTATGCCTTCAAATGCCCACTTGGGGACTGTAAGCTCCAAAAAACCCAGTATATAGGCAAGACAACAACATCTCTTTCTAGGCGTTTAACGATGCATAAACAACAGGGCTCCATTAAGGAACATATAATCTCTTCCCACAACCAAACCATCGCCAGAGAAATCCTAGTAAACAACACAGAAATCATCGATAGATACAGCGATAGCAGGCGGCTTAACGTTTGCGAGGCACTACACATTAAGAAGTCAACACCAGCAATCAACAGCCAATTAATGCACAACTACATTCTACCCACCTCAAGACTCCGCTCCAATATAGAAGCATCAAGAAATATGGACCAATAGGCTTTCTACAATCACTTCCATTTCAATACCCATTGTTTCGTGTTCTGTCTTGTGTTGATGAAATTAATACCCTATTAATGCCACCTCTTGTTCTGTCTTGTGTTGATGAAATTAATACCCTATTAATGCCACCTCACCCCATCCACGTCACTCAAATGTAGATATAAACGAAACCAGGAGATGTGTAAGTTCTATTCAGTTGTGTATTTGTAAACTAAAAGTCTTTGAAAATGTAATAAGTTTTACGAAACGTGCTCGTGTCCCGTCAGACTAGAAATAAAAATGAATTAGAATTGATTTTTGATTTACCTCCAACAGTGAAAAGAAATGTACGAAAGATTGAGAAAATTCGTGTTAGAATTATTAATCATACTTTTTCGGTCATATTTAATAATATATGTCTACAGGAAAGACTGCTACCAAAATATACTAATATTAAAGCGCACGACCCAGCAGCAAGGAATCAGGCCTTCACGATAAAATATCGCCAGGATCTGATTCGTGATCAGATATACAAGGCAGAGAATGAAATCAAAGACAACAAAACGCAACTACTTCATGCTACAAACGAGTGGAGAAATAGCAACATCGACGAAAGTATCCGTACCCGCATTGAACAACACCTCGACATCCTCACAGACCGACATCACCTCAGCACTGAAACAAGGATTATCAAGAAACTAACAACATTATATGGAGAACCTATGGCAATTCACGACCAAGAGATGGCTTCCTGAACCTTGCAGGAATTAACCTCACTGAGGACCAAGTCACTCTCCTAAATCTGGGCATAAACTGTCACGTTATGTCCAGACCGAGTGAGATGGCCCGGAAAGTAGAGTTGGAAATTCTGTTGGACGACATATTCGACCTCGAGACACAAAAGAAGGTCACTACCAAAGATACCTTACAAGCAGAACTTATTGCAGAAGGAGGAAAGATTCGAGGCAATTACAGAAGCACCATACTGTCCCCCGAGCTCAAAGCGGCAGCTAAAAGCCTTCGTGAGAACAAGGAGAT
Organism: Procambarus clarkii; assembly: GCF_040958095.1. Classification (NCBI taxonomy): domain Eukaryota; kingdom Metazoa; phylum Arthropoda; class Malacostraca; order Decapoda; family Cambaridae; genus Procambarus; species Procambarus clarkii. The sequence goes on along the minus strand of NC_091181.1, from coordinate 14,095,180 downwards.
AGTTGTCAGGAGAGGTGACAAGTCGCCAATATATGTCATTCCTAAAAAAGACGAATATCTGGCGAAAATGAACCTCATACTCTCTAACCAAACTATGTTCCAAAGGGTAACGAAGGACACTACAGTCGAACTGAAAGCAAAGGTCAACAAACTAATCGAAACTGTGAACGCCAAGAAATCCGGACTCCACCTGCCAAAGATCATTGGGGAATATAAACCTGGATATGCGTATGGAAATGTCAAGACACACAAGCCTGGAAACCCACTTCGGCCAATCATTAGCCAGATACCCACACCCACGTACAGACTGGCGAAGCGACTCAACGGCCTGCTGACTCCTTATGTTCCTTGCGCCTTCAGCCTGAAGTCTCCAAAGGAATTTCTTGACTTACTGCGGGGCACACGGGCCACAGGGATAAGAGCCTCGTTGGACGTAGAATCGCTGTTTACCAACGTACCTGTGGACGAGACAATCGGGATGATAGCCGACAGAGTGTATCGTGATCCAGGCTGTACTCCTCTTGACATACCCGAAAATATCCTAAGGAAACTACTCCAAGCTTGTACTAAAGAGGCACCCTTCTTGAGCCCGGATGGGCACATGTATAAGCAAGTAGATGGGGTCGCCATGGGTTCTCCCCTAGGTGTCCTGTTTGCAAACTTCTACATGGGTACCGTCGAGCAAAAAGTCTTAGTCGACATGAACTTGAAACCGGCCATATACTGCAGGTATCTTGACGACATTTTTACACAGGTACCTGATGTCAGACATTTGCAGGAGCTGAAGGACGCATTTGAGCAGAGTTCCGTGCTGTGTTTCACTTACGAGATGGAAAAGGATGGGAAGCTGCCCTTTCTAGATGTAACAGTCATGGAAAAGAGCGGAGGTTTCCACACTGCAGTCTACACTAAGGAAACGAACATAGGAATGTGCCTTAATGCCAACAGCGACTGCCCAGACAGGTACAAGAGGAGTGTTGTTAACGCATATGTCGACCGTGCTCTAAGCCACAGCTCAGAATGGAAGCAAGTCGACGAAGAACTCTGTAGGGTAAGGCAGGTCCTAGTCAACAACGGCTTCTCCAATGGTTTCGTCGAAGACATCATAAGAAGGAAAGTGAAACGCCATGCAACCTCTGAAGAGACAACTAACACAACACCTATACCCCCTATTAGACTATTTTACAGGAACTTCTTTTCCACAGCTCATAAAACAGAGGAAAGGGTCCTGAAAGATATTGTTAATAGAAACGTTATCCCTACAGACAAAAATCAGAGGGTACAACTGACGATTTACTATAAAACTAGAAAAACGGCCAGCCTACTCATGAGAAACTCTCCAGACACAAAGCAGAACGCTTTAAAAGAGACCAACGTCGTCTATGCCTTCAAATGCCCACTTGGGGACTGTAAGCTCCAAAAAACCCAGTATATAGGCAAGACAACAACATCTCTTTCTAGGCGTTTAACGATGCATAAACAACAGGGCTCCATTAAGGAACATATAATCTCTTCCCACAACCAAACCATCGCCAGAGAAATCCTAGTAAACAACACAGAAATCATCGATAGATACAGCGATAGCAGGCGGCTTAACGTTTGCGAGGCACTACACATTAAGAAGTCAACACCAGCAATCAACAGCCAATTAATGCACAACTACATTCTACCCACCTCAAGACTCCGCTCCAATATAGAAGCATCAAGAAATATGGACCAATAGGCTTTCTACAATCACTTCCATTTCAATACCCATTGTTTCGTGTTCTGTCTTGTGTTGATGAAATTAATACCCTATTAATGCCACCTCTTGTTCTGTCTTGTGTTGATGAAATTAATACCCTATTAATGCCACCTCACCCCATCCACGTCACTCAAATGTAGATATAAACGAAACCAGGAGATGTGTAAGTTCTATTCAGTTGTGTATTTGTAAACTAAAAGTCTTTGAAAATGTAATAAGTTTTACGAAACGTGCTCGTGTCCCGTCAGACTAGAAATAAAAATGAATTAGAATTGATTTTTGATTTACCTCCAACAGTGAAAAGAAATGTACGAAAGATTGAGAAAATTCGTGTTAGAATTATTAATCATACTTTTTCGGTCATATTTAATAATATATGTCTACAGGAAAGACTGCTACCAAAATATACTAATATTAAAGCGCACGACCCAGCAGCAAGGAATCAGGCCTTCACGATAAAATATCGCCAGGATCTGATTCGTGATCAGATATACAAGGCAGAGAATGAAATCAAAGACAACAAAACGCAACTACTTCATGCTACAAACGAGTGGAGAAATAGCAACATCGACGAAAGTATCCGTACCCGCATTGAACAACACCTCGACATCCTCACAGACCGACATCACCTCAGCACTGAAACAAGGATTATCAAGAAACTAACAACATTATATGGAGAACCTATGGCAATTCACGACCAAGAGATGGCTTCCTGAACCTTGCAGGAATTAACCTCACTGAGGACCAAGTCACTCTCCTAAATCTGGGCATAAACTGTCACGTTATGTCCAGACCGAGTGAGATGGCCCGGAAAGTAGAGTTGGAAATTCTGTTGGACGACATATTCGACCTCGAGACACAAAAGAAGGTCACTACCAAAGATACCTTACAAGCAGAACTTATTGCAGAAGGAGGAAAGATTCGAGGCAATTACAGAAGCACCATACTGTCCCCCGAGCTCAAAGCGGCAGCTAAAAGCCTTCGTGAGAACAAGGAGATAGTTGTCAGGAGAGGTGACAAGTCGCCAATATATGTCATTCCTAAAAAAGACGAATATCTGGCGAAAATGAACCTCATACTCTCTAACCAAACTATGTTCCAAAGGGTAACGAAGGACACTACAGTCGAACTGAAAGCAAAGGTCAACAAACTAATCGAAACTGTGAACGCCAAGAAATCCGGACTCCACCTGCCAAAGATCATTGGGGAATATAAACCTGGATATGCGTATGGAAATGTCAAGACACACAAGCCTGGAAACCCACTTCGGCCAATCATTAGCCAGATACCCACACCCACGTACAGACTGGCGAAGCGACTCAACGGCCTGCTGACTCCTTATGTTCCTTGCGCCTTCAGCCTGAAGTCTCCAAAGGAATTTCTTGACTTACTGCGGGGCACACGGGCCACAGGGATAAGAGCCTCGTTGGACGTAGAATCGCTGTTTACCAACGTACCTGTGGACGAGACAATCGGGATGATAGCCGACAGAGTGTATCATGATCCAGGCTGTACTCCTCTTGACATACCCGAAAATATCCTAAGGAAACTACTCCAAGCTTGTACTAAAGAGGCACCCTTCTTGAGCCCGGATGGGCACATGTATAAGCAAGTAGATGGGGTCGCCATGGGTTCTCCCCTAGGTGTCCTGTTTGCAAACTTCTACATGGGTACCGTCGAGCAAAAAGTCTTAGTCGACATGAACTTGAAACCGGCCATATACTGCAGGTATCTTGACGACATTTTTACACAGGTACCTGATGTCAGACATTTGCAGGAGCTGAAGGACGCATTTGAGCAGAGTTCCGTGCTGTGTTTCACTTACGAGATGGAAAAGGATGGGAAGCTGCCCTTTCTAGATGTAACAGTCATGGAAAAGAGCGGAGGTTTCCACACTGCAGTCTACACTAAGGAAACGAACATAGGAATGTGCCTTAATGCCAACAGCGACTGCCCAGACAGGTACAAGAGGAGTGTTGTTAACGCATATGTCGACCGTGCTCTAAGCCACAGCTCAGAATGGAAGCAAGTCGACGAAGAACTCTGTAGGGTAAGGCAGGTCCTAGTCAACAACGGCTTCTCCAATGGTTTCGTCGAAGACATCATAAGAAGGAAAGTGAAACGCCATGCAACCTCTGAAGAGACAACTAACACAACACCTATACCCCCTATTAGACTATTTTACAGGAACTTCTTTTCCACAGCTCATAAAACAGAGGAAAGGGTCCTGAAAGATATTGTTAATAGAAACGTTATCCCTACAGACAAAAATCAGAGGGTACAACTGACGATTTACTATAAAACTAGAAAAACGGCCAGCCTACTCATGAGAAACTCTCCAGACACAAAGCAGAACGCTTTAAAAGAGACCAACGTCGTCTATGCCTTCAAATGCCCACTTGGGGACTGTAAGCTCCAAAAAACCCAGTATATAGGCAAGACAACAACATCTCTTTCTAGGCGTTTAATGATGCATAAACAACAGGGCTCCATTAAGGAACATATAATCTCTTCCCACAACCAAACCATCGCCAGAGAAATCCTAGTAAACAACACAGAAATCATCGATAGATACAGCGATAGCAGGCGGCTTAACGTTTGCGAGGCACTACACATTAAGAAGTCAACACCAGCAATCAACAGCCAATTAATGCACAACTACATTCTACCCACCTCAAGACTCCGCTCCAATATAGAAGCATCAAGAAATATGGACCAATAGGCTTTCTACAATCACTTCCATTTCAATACCCATTGTTTCGTGTTCTGTCTTGTGTTGATGAAATTAATATCCTATTAATGCCACCTCTTGTTCTGTCTGGTGTTGATGAAATTAATACCCTATTAATGCCACCTCACCCCATCCACGTCACTCAAATGTAGATATAAACGAAACCAGGAGATGTGTAAGTTCTATTCAGTTGTGTATTTGTAAACTAAAAGTCTTTGAAAATGTAATAAGTTTTACGAAACGCGCTCGTGTCGCGTCAGACTAGAAATAAAAATCAATTTTGGAGAATTGATTTTTGATTTACCTCCAACAGTGAAAAGAAATGTACGAAAGATTGAGAAAATTCGTGTTAGAATTATTAATCTTCCTTTTTCGGTCATATTTAATAATATATGTCTACAGGAAAGACTGCTACCAAAATATACTAATATATATATATATATATATATATATATATATATATATATATATATATATATATATATATATATATATATATATATATATATATATAAATATATATATATATATATATATATATATATATTTATATATATATATATATATATATATATATATATATATATATATATATATATCTATATATATATATATATATATATATATATATATATATATATATATATACATATATATATATATATATATATATATATATATATATATATATATATATATATATATATATATATATATATATATATATATATATATATATCGAACCAAGTAGCCAGAACGCACTTCTCAGCCTGCTATGCAAGGCCCGATTTGGCTAATAAGCCAAGTTTTCATGAATTAATTTTTTTTCGACTACCTAACCTACCTAACCTAACCTAACTTTTTCGGCAACCTAACCTAACCTAACCTATAAAGATAGGTTAGGTAGGGTTGGTTAGGTTCGGTCATATATCTACATTAATTTTAACTCCAATAAACAAAAATTGACCTCATACATAATGAAATGGGTAGCTTTATCATTTCATAAGAAAAAAATTAGAGAATATATATATATATATATATATATATATATATATATATATATATATATATATATATATATATATATATATATATATATATATATATATATATATATATATATATGTCGTACCTAGTAGCCAGAACTCATTTCTCAGCCTATTATGCAAGGCCCGATTTGCCTAATAAGCCAAGTTTTCATGAATTAATTGTTTTTCGACTACCTAACCTACCTAACCTAACCTAACCTACCTTTTCGGGCTACCTAACCAAACCTAACCTATAAAGATAGGCTAGGTTAGGTTAGGTAGGGTTGGTTAGGTTCGGTCATATATCTACGTTAATTTTAACTCCAATAAAAAAAAATTTACCTCATACATAATGAAATGGGTAGCTTTATCATTTCATAAGAAAAAAATTAGAAAAAATATATTAATTCATGAAAACTTGGCTTATTAGGCAAATCGGGCCCTGCATAGTAGGCCAAAAAGTGAGTTCTGGCTACTAGGTACGACATATATATATATAAATATATATATATATATATATATATGTCGTACCTAGTAGCCAGAACGCACTTCTCAGCCTACTATGCAAGGCCCGATTTGCCTAATAAGCCAAGTTTTCCTGAATTAATATTTTTTCTCTAATTTTTTTCTTATGAAATGATAAAGCTACCCATTTCATTAAGTATGAGGACAATTTTTTTTATTGGAGTTAAAATTAACGTAGATATATGACCGAACCTAACCAACCCTACCTAACCTAACCTAACCTATATTTATAGGTAAGGTTAGGTTAGGTAGCCAAAAAAAGCTAGGTTAGGTTAGGTTAGGTAGGTTAGGTAGACGAAAAAACATTAATTCATGAAAACTTGGCTTATTAGGCAAATCGGGCCTTGAATAGTAGGCTGAGAAGTGCGTTCTGGCTATTAGGTACGACATATATATATATATGTCGTACCTAGTAGGCAGAACTCACTTCTCAGCCTACTATGCAAGGCCTGATTTGCCTAATAAGCCAAGTTTTCATGAATTAATGTTTTTTCGACCACCTAACCTACCTAACCTAACCTAACCTCACTTTTTCGGCTATATATATATATATATATATATATATATATATATATATATATATATATATATATATATATATATATATATATATATATATATATATATATATATATATATATATATATATATATATATATATATATACATATATGTTTTATATACATATTATATAGATGTCACGTCTGTAACGGGAAAAAACATGCTTTTTTGAAAAACTGTGTTTTTCATGTGCTTCCATGTGCGGGAAATCTTCGAAACCTCTTTACTGATTGCTTTGAAATTTTGACAAATTGTTGCATTCGAATAGGTGTGTTTTTATATACCTACTATATACATGCCTCACCTATGACAGATTTTTTTTTAAACAGTGCCATTTGTTGGACGTAGGAGCAACACATGCTGTAATCTCCAAAAGTTCTTCACCGATTGCTTAAAAATTTTGAAGCAAATGTTCCATTCGAATATTCGCGTGTTTTTATATACCTACTATAGAGATACCACACCTGTGACAGGCAAAAACATGCTTCTTTTGAAAAACAGCATCATCTGTTGTATGTAATAGCAACACGCTATACTAAATATTTAGTAAATATTTATATTTACTAAATAATATAATAGTATATAAATATATACTAACAGTCTCCGTGGTGTAGTGGTAAGACACTCGCCTGGCGTTCCGCGAGCGCTATGTCCTGGGTTCGTATCCTGGCCGGTGAGGATTTACTGGGCGCAATTCCTTAACTGTAGCCTCTGTTTAACGCAACAGTAAAATGTGTACTTGGATGAAAAAACGATTCTTCGCGGCAGGGGATCGTATTCCAGGGACCTGCCCGAAACGCTACGTGTACTAGTGGCTGTACAAGAATGTAACAACTCTTGTATATATCTCAAAAAAAAAAAAATTGTTACGATTCCATTTCAGTGTTTTCGATTGCATTGATAAATTAAATTTTCATAGATTTCGATTGATTTTCATTTTGATTTAACTATTTTGTGTGATATTGCATTAGAATTGAGCTGTATTGTTTACCATACCAATCATTTCGTGAGTATAAGTATAGATGCCACACCTGTGACAGGTAAAAACATGCTTTTTTGAAAAACAACGCCATCTGTTGCACTTAAAAAAAGAGTAACTTAAGCTGTACTAAATATGTTTTGATTCCATTTCAATATTTCGGATTTCATTGATAAATTTAATTTTCATAGATTGCTATATTTTTTAATTTTAATTTGATTATTTTAAGTGACATTGCGTTAGAATTGAGCTGAGTTAATTACCATAACGTTCATTTCGTGGGGTATAGTTTATTATTTTATTTTTTCATTGTTCTTCATTTTTTTTAATTTTTTTCTTATATTTCAGTGATGGGAACATCAGGTCATTTGGTGATGCATCGGACGAGGGAGTGGGGGATAGTGGGGAGGACGAGGGGATGAGGGAGTTGGGAATGGTGGGGACGAAGGGACAGGGGAATGGAGAATGGTGGGGAGGACAAGGGAACAGGGAAGTGGGGAAAGATGGGAAGGATGTGGGGACGATGGAGTGGGGAATGGTTGGGGAGGATGAGTGGATGGGGGATTCAGGAATGGTTGGGGAGGGGGGAATGGTGGGGAGGACCGGGAGAGAGGGGGAAGGTTGCTGTAGCTCAGCAACGGGGAACCTTCTCTTCCCACCCCCTTGAAGGGGAACTGGCCTACCCCCCTCCCTAGAAGGGGAACCGGCCTTACACCCCTAGAGGGAGAACCGTACTTCCCACCACCCCTTGAAGGGGAACCGGTCTCCCCCCCCCCTTGAAGGGGAACAGCCCTTCCCATCCCCTTGAAGGGGAACCGGCTTTCACCCCCTTGAATGGGAACAGCCCTTCCCACCCCTTTGAAGGGGAACCGGCCTCCCACACCCTTGAAGGGGAACCAGACTTCCCACCCCCTTGAAGGGGAACCGGCCTCCCACACCCTTGAAGGGAAACCAGACTTCCTACCCCCTTGAAGGGGAACCGGCACTTCCCAGTATGTATGGGTGGAGAGGAGACACTGGCAAACATTATCGTTGTTTACAATCCTAAATCAATACGGTTTCAACATAATCTCCACAGCTTAGTAACAACAATACTAGAATGTGCAGCACTGTCGTGGTATCTATATCTCGTGTAGCACAAAGCTTGTGCTGAAACAGTGCAGAGGCTTGCGACTGGTTTAGTGCCGGTGCACTGTGGGCTAAGCTGTCACGCTAGGGTGAAGGAACTGTTCCTCGCAACTTTAAGAGAACAGAAGATATAGAGGAAATATGATAACAACGTACAAGATACTGAGTGAATAGACAAGGTAAACAAAGACACCTTCTTTAAGCAGAGAAAAAGTAGGACAAGAGGACACAAGTTGAAGCAGGAATCACAAATAAGAGGAAGAAATGGAGAAAATACTGATATCCTGTACGGGTGGTCAACACGTGTAATACACTAAGAGAAAAAGTTATGGAAGTCACCTCCATCCCCAACTTTAAGGCCAGGTTCGACGAAGACTGAACTTTAGAATAGTATACCTTTAACGCAACAGGTACAACAATTGTAGTTTGTGTAAGGAGCTAGACCTCACTTCCCCGTAGTCAATGATAGGTAAGTAAGTACCCATGCTAATAGTTTGTCTTTATCTACCCTGTTAATTCCTCTGAGAATGTGTTAGGTGATAATCATGTCTCCCTAACTCTTCTGTCTTCCAGTGTCGTGATGTTTAGTTCCAGTATCTTTCCTCGTAGCTCATACCCCTCAGCCTGGTGGCACATCTCTGAACTTTCTCTAACTTCGTTTGGTGTTTGACTACATATGTGTTTGACTCTAGGTTGGAGCCGCATATTCTAGTATTGGTCTGACATATGAGGTATACAAGGTTCTGAATGATTTTTTACACAAGTTTCTGAAGGCACTTTTTATGTTTGCCAGCCTTGAATATGCCGTTGATGATATCATTTTTATGTGGACTTCAGTGTACAGGTCTGGCGTGATATCAACCCCTAGATCTTTTTCGCTTCCTGATTCCTAATGGATTTCATCTCCCAGCTGGTACCTTGTGTTTGGCCTCCTGCGCCTTACACTTATTGGCATTACTTTACACTTCCTTGAGTTAAACTCTAGTAGCCATTTGGTGGACCATTCCTTCGGTCTGTCTAGGTCATCTTGGAGTCTCTTGCTGTCCTTCTTGGTCTTAATCTTTCTCATAATTTTATAATGGTAAGCAAATACTGAGAGGAATGTGTTTGTATGTGTGTGTGTTCACCTAGTTGTTCTTGCGGGGGTTGAGCTCTGCTCTTCCGGCCCGCCTCTCAACTGTCAATAAACTGTTCCTAACTTCTATTTTTTCCCACACCACACACACACACACACACCCAGGAAGCAGCCCGTGACAGCTGACTAACTCCCAGGTACCTATTTATTGCTAGGTAACAGGAGAATTAGGGTGCAAAAAACTCTGCCCATTGTTTCACTCCAGCGCCCGGAATCGAACTCGGGACCACAGGATCCCGCGTTCAGCATGCCACTCAGCCACACACCTCCCACCGGTGTGTGTCTGAGTGAGTGCATATGTGTGTGTGCCTGAGAAAATGAGATAAACCACCAGGACTATAGGTGGGCACAAACCCATGACCCCGGCATTGTTAGTCGTGCACTCTACCACTAGACCACCAGGGACTTGTGTAATGTCATACAAACGGATTTCTACTGAAATCACAAGAAGTTAACAAGTGAACAGTGGCCTAGTGGTCGAGTACGCGACTAGTAATGCCGAGGTCGTCGGTTCGCGTCCACCTATAGTCCTAGTGGATTTTCTCATTACTATTTGTGCCCACAGAATCGAGCTATTAGCTCTTGAACCTCGCCTTTCTAACCGATCTATTGTTTTCCTCTATTATATTTACTAAATATATTTCTCTCTCATACGCTCACATCTCCGGGAAGCAGCCCAGCTTCAAGGCACCTACTTACTGCTAGGTGAACAGACGCATCTGATGAAAGAAATTGTTCCCATTTGTTTCTGACTCGGCCGGATATCGAACCCAGGCCCTTAGGACTACGTCCCCAAGCGCTGTCCACTCAGTCGCGAGGTCCTATGTCCTTGAGCTGGTGCTCGTGTACGTGTGCTTATAAGTACACCTTAGGGCAATAATTAATAATCAACATCAAGACGACAACCGACCTCTGGCTTTGCCGGATTGGTAGACCGTCAACCAATCAGAACGCAGAAAGTACCTGCGCTCTGGTGAACGCAACCAATGAGGGGGACACCTCCGGGCTCGTCCCTGATAAGTACCTCCAGCCGAGCAGAGTGCCTCAGTTTGTTCCCAGACAGCAACTGGGTAACATCTACCGTCGTTCATCCTGCTTCTTTGCTGCTCATTGTCAGGTATTAACACGTTTGTTATCATTCACTATACAAGTAAAGCACGGAGTAATTTACTTTATCATATTTATAAACAAAATGATTACAGAAACTACATATGTAATTATTATAGCACATTAAATGTTAGTTGTACAAAGACAACTTATACATAATGTGATTTTTTATGAATGTTCATTGGATAATATTAACAAAACACGGTAAATAGAAAGGAAATATGAGTGTGATGTTTGTTATATCATGTGGACCTTATCACCGCACCACATGGGGCTCACACCGCACCACTTGGGGGCTCACAACCGCACTACATGAGGCTCACACCGCACCACATGGGCCCCACACCGCACCACATGGGCCCCACACCGCACCACATGGGGCTGACACCGCACCACATGGGGCTGACACCGCACCACATGGGGCTCACACCGCACCACATGGGGCTCACACCGCACCACATGGGGCTCACACCGCACCACATGGGGCTCACACCGCACCACATGGGGCTCACACCGCACCACATGGGGGCTCACACCGCACCACATGGGGCTCACACCGCACCACATGGGGCTCACACCGCACCACTTGGGGCTGACACCGCACCACATGGGGCTGACACCGCACCACATGGGGCTCACACCGCACCACATGGGGCTCACACCGCACCACTTGGGGGCTCACACTGCACCACATGGGCCCCACACCGCACCACATGGGGCTCACACTGCACCACTTGGGGGCTCACACCGCACCACATGGGGCTCACAACCGCACCACATGGGGCTCACAACCGCACTACATGAGGCTCACACCGCACCACATGGGGCTCACAACCGCACTACATGGGGCTCACAACCGCACTACATGGGGCTCACAACCGCACCACATGGGGCTCACAACCGCACCACATGGGGCTCACAACCGCACTACATGGGGCTCACACCGCACCACATGGGGCTCACACCGCACCACATGGGGGCTCACAACCGCACCACATGGGGCTCACACCGCACCACATGGGGCTCACAACCGCACCACATGGGGGCTCACAACCGCACCACATGGGGCTCACACCGCACCACATGGGGCTCACAACCGCACAACATGGGGCTCACACCGCACCACATGGGGCTCACACCGCACCACATGGGGCTCACGCCGCACCACATGGGGCTCACACCGCACCACATAGGGCTCACACCGCACCACATGGGGCTCACGCCGCACCACATGGGGCTCACACCGCACCTCATGGGGCTCACACCGCACCACATGGGGCTCACACCACACCACATGGGGCTCACACCGCACCACATGGGGCTCACACCGCACCTCATGGGGCTCACACCGCACCACATGGGGCTCACACCGCACCACATGGGGCTCACACCGCACCACATGGGGCTCTCACAGCACCACATGGGGCTCACACTGCACCACATGGGGCTCCCACTGCACCACATGGGGGGCTCACACTGCACCGCACGGGGGGCTCACACTGCACCACATGGGGACTCACACTGCACCACATGGGGACTCACACTGCACCACATGGGGACTCACACTGCACCACATGGGGACTCACACTGCACCACATGGGGACTCACACTGCACCACATGGGGACTCACACTGCACCACATGTGGGCTCACACTGCACCACATGGGGCTCACACAGCACCACATGGGGACTCACACTGCACCACATGGGGACTCACACTGCACCACATGGGGAATCACACTGCACCACATGGGGGCTCACACTTCACCACATGGAGGGCTCACACTGAACCACATGGGGACTCACACTGCACCACATGGGGACTCACACTGCACCACATGGGGGGCTCACACTGCACCACATGGAGGACTCACACAGCACCACATGGGGGGCTCACACTGCACTACATGGAGGACTTACACTGCACCACATGGGGACTCACACAGCACCACATTGGGGGCTCACACTGCACTACATGGAGGACTCACACAGCACCACATGGGGGCTCACACTGCACTACATGAGGGGCTCACACTGCTCCACATGGGGGCTCACACTGCACTACATGGAGGACTCACACAGCACCACATGGGGACTCACACTGCACCACATGGGGACTCACACTGCACCACATGGGGGCTCACACTGCACTACATGAGGGGCTCACACTGCTCCACATGGGGGCTCACACAACACATGGGGATGAGGGGGGGGGGAGGTTACATCAAACAGACTCTTTCGTCCACGAGACACAAAAGCTTCATCAACATGTCTAAGGTTAGCACAAATAATTAGGGACATTTTACACGTTTTATCAATGTAAGTGTTTTATACATGAAGATGGCTGTTAAAGTGTCTCAGAACTCAGCAACTAGTACTTAACTACGACTTCCAAAATATACCTGTCGCAACCCCTTGCTATCAGGAGTAATGCATAGCGTCATCCGTTTCACATATGACGCATCCCACACATCGTGGGTAAGAGTATATCATTCAGGTCTTACTGGCTTAAGAGACCGACATTTTCCCCGCCTGAGTTTGTAACCCGTGATGAGAGAAGAGACTGAAATATTACTTTTAGTGATATAGTGGACTGCCCCTCCTGTGACGCGGACAAAGTTGTGTTATGTTTTGACCGGAAGAGTCAAACCAAGTTCTTAGTTTGTTTATTTAATGTACATGTACTCCGACGACGTCATAAAGTTCAGATAAAAAAGTATGACCAATTATCAACAATGAGAATTAACATTGTAATATCAACCGAACAAAAGCACGATTAAACACTATGCATCACTCACAAGGTCAAAATGGTTAGATTATTTCCAGGAACCACAATGATGCTACAGTCATGGTTTAAAGTATACCAGCTGAGTCGTTCTCAGCTCCTCCGGTGTTCCGAATATATTTATTATTACCTATACTAAGTTGTATTGCATGTTACATGCCGTGGGCGAGAGAGTGGACTACAGTAGTGCCACGCTGGTGCTCAAGGGATGGTTCGAATTCTCTCTTGAGTGTTAGTTAGGAACTTCTTAGACACTTCCTGATCACTGCTCAGTGGTCAGCTCAGTCGCTCGCCAACCGAAATATCTTTGTTTCAATTTCCGCAGCAAGATAGCGACGTTGGCTACGTTTCCTTTGACCTCATGCCTCTGTCGGCCTAGTGATAAATAGGTACAAGAATTTTACAACTCTTGTGGGTCTCATCTTGGAAAAAGCCAGATTGATCTCGGGAAAAGGGGGGGAGGAGGGGCACAATTAGCTTGGCAGGTGTCCGTCAAAGACAATAAGAAGCAATATAGTCGTAATTGCTTGGGGGTTTCCCCTGATAGTTCCCCTTCCCTAGTGGAGTTAGTATTATCTGATTAATCATGCAGGTGTTGATATCGTTTAGAGGAGACTCGTCTAGATTCCATCAACAATGCTGAAGAATTTCTAGGCATCTGTGCAAGATTAAGTGAAGCAGGTAAGTAAAACAGGTACTCCCAGTAAGCTCACGCAAATGTTCACCAAAACATCTTTGATTCATCACAATTATATATTACACATTGTTCTTAATTAAACAGGGAAAACCAATAATGTTTTTCATGCGTGGAATTGCACCATTCCATATATGGTGCAATTGTTTTTTTTGTATCAATAGGCTGCATCTTCATGTCTATAACTACAGGATAAAATTTCTATTTGTTTTTCATTCTGATTGGAGACAAGAAAATAAAGAGTACTCAGAGAAGACCCTGTGGATTCTCATTGAACACTTTAATCTATTCTTCTCCTACCACCCCTATTCATTTTTTATTCATTTTGTTATATTTTAGTTCAGTTTATTACATTGCTGCAGTTTACAGAGAACACACATATATAACAGCATACCAATCAGTGTTCGAAAACCTCGTCCAACTCTTCGGAGGTCGGGATCGAACCCAGGATACAGCAGGCATTTCCTCTTTGAACTGCGACACTGAGGTGCTGGAACAGGAAACAGGTCACTCTTGTGTCTTGAGTTTTCCCAATGAGGTCCTCACCAACCTCCTGTAGGAACTTAAGTGCACATTTATCCAACGCGCCCAGAGTGTCATAGCTATCTGCTCGTACCTGTAACAACGTTCTAAGTCTCTGTACTTGTTGGTTTTGTGCATCTCTCTGACGGTGGCCGCCCCGCTTCCCTCAGCTGTGCTGTAAGGTAGATAGGGATCCGCCAATGTAGACGCACACGTGTAATCCCACACGACCTGTTTACCTTTCCTCCACGGCTGCAGGGTCACTCCATCTGGTAGTTTTTGGCTGTTGTCAGGCCTGCACAACTGAGGTTCCCTTTGTGCTGGACACCCAGCTGTAGCCAAACTTCTCTTGATGATGTCATTGACTGCTTCATGTCTGGCAATCATTCCCTTTTACTTACGACAGATGAGACTATGGCTGCCGTATTGGTCCACCCGCGCATAGCCAGAAATACACAATTGTTCGGTGGATATAAGGGCCGCAAGGCGCAGGGCAACACCAATACTTAGGTCCCTATAGTCCAGGCGGGTGTCCAAGGCGGAATTTGGGACTGCCATCAGGAAGTCTCTGGCATGGGGGCTTGCACAGCTAGAAGACGCGCTCTGCCCTTCTCAGAAGCTGCCTCCAGCAACGCTGTTCTCCACTATGAGGCTATCCCATTTGGAAGATTTGCAGTCTAATGGAAAAGTTGGTCGAGGGTGAGAGTTGACAAGAGTGTCCCACTGACCAGCTCCTTCTGCGAATTTTGGATCATAAATCCCAATGGAGTCTATTAGGTATTCTGGTAGTATTTCATTCACTAATTCACCTGTAGCACTGGTCGAGGATAAAAATGCCGGCAATGCTAACTGTGTCGCCTTGCGAATACCTATCCCCCCGAGTCTAACTGGGAGCGTAGCTTGGTCCCATTGGCAGGGAGAGGTTTAATACTTTCATGGTTATTAACTTTAGGAGTGAGTCATATTCTGTTAATTTTGGGCTGTCGAAGGAGGGAGGACATCAGAGGAAATAGGTAAGTCTGGGCAAAGCCAGGCACCTTGTGAGAAGGTACAAAGCATCGTGGGCATCCAAAGCCCCTATTCTTTCCTCCATCCTCCTCAGGTCGTTCAGTTTTTCTTCGAGGATTACCTCAAAGAGGATGGATCTTAGAGGTGCTCCTAGCAGCACACTGTTGGGGGGAGCGATCATGGGGCTCCTGGCAATATAATTCGTACTGCATCTAGGATTTTTTGCCTTGACGATGATTTCACACTTTGATGGATTTAGGGTGAGTACTAACTCTTCTCCTTTAGATATCACTAGCTGTAGGTCTCCTAGCAGGGACTTCTGTGTCCCTAGCTGCTAGAGTGCCATCGTCCAGGAACCAGATGTTAAGTTCGCTGGACAAAAACCTGCTTGTGACCTCTTTAACAGCCATGCAAAAAAGCAAAGGGGCAAGTGGGTCTCCCTGCTAGACACCTTCGGCGGAAACAACTTCATGTTCCCCAAACATCAGTGTCGATTCCCTACTGTACCCTGCTGAAACGAAGGGGAGTAGACAAGGGAAGCTAGTTCGAACTGATTCCAATACCCCATCCCTTTTTACCTGGTTGAAGGCATTTGTAAACTCCAATTTAAATAATGCCTTATTTTCTGGAAGGTTTTAATATAGGCTCGTGCTGCATGAGCTGATGCTTTACAGCCATGGGGAACATCAAAACCTAGTTGATAGGAGTCAAAGCGTCGTTGCAGCTTCCGTGAGGATGTTTCTGACAGCTGCCCTAGCAATGAAGCGCGGTGAGTTTTCAGTTGCATGTATGCCTGGGAACCATTCAGGCTTGTTCACACACTTGTGAACAAACCTTATTTGTGTTAGAATTATTAATCTTACCTTTTCGGTCATATTCAACAACATTTTATATATATATATATATATATATATATATATATATATATATATATATATATATATATATATATATATATATATATATATATATATATATATATATATATATATATATATATATTAGTATATTTTGGTAGCAGTCTTTCCTGTAGACATATTTTATTAAATATGACCGAAAAAGTAAGATTAATAATTCTAACACGAATTTTCTCAATCTTTCGTACATTATGCTTCACTGTTGGAGGTAAATCAAAAATCACTTCTCCAAAATTCATTTTTATTTCTAGTCTGACGCGACACGGGCGCGTTTCGTAAAACTTATTACATTTTCAAAGACTTCACAAATCCACAACTGATTAGAACTTGCGTTTCCCTGATTTTATATCTACATTTGAGTGAGGTGGGAAGGGTGATGTGGCATTACATTTGAGTAAGGTGGGAAGGATGATGTGGCATTAGAGGATATTAATAGGGTATTAAAAGTATCAACACAAGACAGAACACGAAACAATGGATATTGAATAGAAGTGTTTGTAGAAAGCCTATTGGTCCATATTTCTTGATGCTTCTATATTGGAGCGGAGTCTTGAGGTGGGTAGAATATAGTTGTGCAATAATTGGCTGTTGATTGCTGGTGTTGACTTCTTGATGTGTAGTGCCTCGCAAACGTCGAGCCGCCTGCTATCGCTGTATCTATCGATGATTTCTGTGTTGTTTACTAGGATTTCTCTGGCGATGGTTTGGTTATGGGAAGAGATTATATGTTCCTTAATGGAGCCCTGTTGTTTATGCATCGTTAAACGCCTAGAAAGAGATGTTGTTGTCTTGCCTATATACTGGGTTTTTTGGAGCTTACAGTCCCCAAGTGGGCATTTGAAGGCATAGACGACGTTAGTCTCTTTTAAAGCGTTCTGTTTCGTGTCTGGAGAGTTTCTCATGAGTAGGCTGGCCGTTTTTCTGGTTTTATAGTAAATCGTCAGTTGTATCCTCTGATTTTTGTCTGTAGGGATAACGTTTCTATTAACAATATCTTTCAGGACCCTTTCCTCTGTTTTATGAGCTGTGGAAAAGAAGTTCCTGTAAAATAGTCTAATAGGGGGTATAGGTGTTGTGTTAGTTGTCTCTTCGGAGGTTGCATGGCTTTTCACTTTCCTTCTTATGATGTCTTCGATGAAACCATTGGAGAAGCCGTTATTGACTAGAACCTGCCTTACCCTACAGAGTTCTTCGTCGACTTGCTTCCATTCTGAGCTGTGGCTGAGAGCACGGTCGACGTATGCGTTAACAACACTCCTCTTGTACCTGTCAGGGCAGTCGCTGTTGGCATTTAGGCACATTCCTATGCTTGTTTCCTTTGTGTAGACTGCAGTGTGGAAACCTCCGCCCTTTTCCATGACTGTTACATCTAGAAAAGGCAGCTTCCCATCCTTTTCCGTCTCGTAAGTGAAACGCAGCACGGAACTCTGCTCAAATGCCTCCTTCAGCTCCTGCAGATGTCTGACATCAGGTACCTGTGTAAAAATGTCGTCAACATACCTGCAGTATATGGCCGGTTTCAAGTTCATGTCGACTAAGACTTTTTGCTCGATGGTACCCATGTAGAAGTTTGCAAACAGGACACCTAGGGGAGAACCCATAGCGACCCCATCTACTTGCTTATACATGTGCCCATCCGGGCTCAAGAAGGGTGCCTCTTTAGTACAAGCTTGGAGTAGTTTCCTCAGAATACTTTCTGGCATGTCAAGAGGAGTACAGGCTGGATCACGATACACTCTGTCGGCTATCATTCCGATTGTCTCGTCCACAGGTACGTTGGTAAACAGCGATTCTACGTCCAACGAGGCTCTTATCCCTGTGGCCCGTGCGCCCCGCAGTAAGTCCACAAATTCCTTTGGAGACTTCAGGCTGAAGGCGCAAGGAACATAAGGAGTCAGCAGGCCGTTGAGTCGCTTCGCCAATCTGTACGTGGGTGTGGGTATCTGGCTAATGATTGGCCGAAGTGGGTTTCCAGGCTTGTGCGTCTTGACATTTCCATACGCATATCCAGGTTTATATTCCCCAATGATCTTTGGCAGGTGGAGTCCGGATTTCTTGGCGTTCACAGTTTCGATCAGTTTGTTGACCTTTGCTTTTAATTCGGCTGTAGTGTCCTTCGTTACCCTTTGGAACTTAGTTTGGTCAGAGAGTATGATGTTCATTTTCGCCAGATATTCGTCTTTTTTAAGAATGACATATATTGGCGACTTGTCACCTCTCCTGACAACTATCTCCTTGTTCTCACGAAGGCTTTTAGCTGCCGCTCTAAGCTCGGGGGACAGTATGGTGCTTCTGTAGTTGCCTCGATTCTTTCCTCCTTCTGCAATAAGTTCTGCTTGTAAGGTATCTTTGGTAGTGACCTTCTTTTGTGTCTCGAGGTCGAATATGTCGTCCAACAGAATTTCCAACTCCACTTTCCGGGCCATTTCACTCGGTCTGGACATAACATGACAGTTTATGCCCAGATTTAGGAGAGTGACTTGGTCCTCAGTGAGGTTAATTCCTGCAAGGTTCAGGAAGCCATCTCTTGGTCGTGGAATTGCCATAGGTCCTCCATATAATGTTGTTAGTTTCTTGATAATCCTTGTTTCAGTGCTGAGGTGATGTTGGTCTGTGAGGATGTCGAGGTGTTGTTCAATGCGGGTACGGATACTATGGTCGATGTTGCTATTTCTCCACTCGTTTGTAGCATGAAGTAGTTGCGTTTTTTTATGCCTATATACTGCGCTTGCCCAGTATATAGGCAAGACAACAACATCTCTTTCTAGGCGTTTAACGATGCATAAACAACAGGGCTCCATTAAGGAACATATAATCTCTTCCCATAACCAAACCATCGCCAGAGAAATCCTAGTAAACAACACAGAAATCATCGATAGATACAGCGATAGCAGGCGGCTCGACGTTTGCGAGGCACTACACATCAAGAAGTCAACACCAGCAATCAACAGCCAATTATTGCACAACTATATTCTACCCACCTCAAGACTCCGCTCCAATATAGAAGCATCAAGAAATATGGACCAATAGGCTTTCTACAAACACTTCTATTCAATATCCATTGTTTCGTGTTCTGTCTTGTGTTGATACTTTTAATACCCTATTAATATCCTCTAATGCCACATCATCCTTCCCACCTTACTCAAATGTAATGCCACATCACCCTTCCCACCTCACTCAAATGTAGATATAAAATCAGGGAAACGCAAGTTCTAATCAGTTGTGTATTTGTGAAGTCTTTGAAAATGTAATAAGTTTTACGAAACGCGCCCGTGTCGCGTCAGACTAGAAATAAAAATGAATTTTGGAGAAGTGATTTTTGATTTACCTCCAACAGTGAAGCATAATGTACGAAAGATTGAGAAAATTCGTGTTAGAATTATTAATCTTACTTTTTCGGTCATATTTAATAAAATATATATATATATATATATATATCGAACCAAGTAGCCAGAACGCACTTCTCAGCCTGCTATGCAAGGCCCGATTTGGCTAATAAGCCAAGTTTTCATGAATTAATTTTTTTTCGACTACCTAACCTACCTAACCTAACCTAACTTTTTCGGCAACCTAACCTAACCTAACCTATAAAGATAGGTTAGGTAGGGTTGGTTAGGTTCGGTCATATATCTACATTAATTTTAACTCCAATAAACAAAGTGTTAGAAGTGTTTGTAGAAAGCCTATTGGTCCATATTTCTTGATGCTTCTATATTGGAGCGGAGTCTTGAGGTGGGTAGAATATAGTTGTGTATTCAATATAGTTGTGTATCACAACTATATTCTACCCACCTCAAGACTCCGCTCCAATATAGAAGCATCAAGAAATATGGACCAATAGGCTTTCTACAAACACTTCTATTCAATACCCATTGTTTCTGTTCTGTCTTGTGTTGATACTTTTAATACCCTATTAATATCCCCTCCTGTTCTGTCTTGTGTTAATGCCACATCACCCTTCCCACCTCACTCAAAAGTAGATATAAAATCAGAGATACGTTCTAATCAGTTGTGTATTTGTGAAGTCTTTGAAAATGTAATAAGTTTTACGAAACGCGCCCGTGTCGCGTCAGACTAGAAATAAAAATGAATTTTGGAGAAGTGATTTTTTATTTACCTCCAACAGTGAAGCGTAATGTACGAAAGATTGAGAAAATTCGTGTTAGAATTATTAATCTTACTTTTTCGGTCATATTTAATAATATATATATATATATATATATATACTAGCCGGGTACTGCTAATATATATATATATATATATATATATATATATATATATATATATATATATATATATATATATATATATATATATATATATATATATGTATATATATATATATATATATATATATATATATATATATATATATATATATATATATATATATATATATATAATATATATGTCGTACCTAGTAGCTAGAACCCACTTCTCGGCCTACTATGCGAGGCCAGATTTGCCTAATAGGCCGAGTGATTTTCTTTATTTAAAAAAAAAATGTTTCCTATTGGTTTATTTTAAATATTATTATTATTATATTAAGAACATAAATTATTGATTTAGTTATGTTAGTTTAGGTTAGGTAGGGTTGGTTAAGTTCAGCCATATACCTACATTAGTTTTAACTCAAATTAAAAAAAAATTGTTCATGCATAATGAAATGAATAGCTTTAGCATTTCTTAAGAAAAAAATTAGAAAAATATTGAAAATCTGGAAAACTTGGCTTATTAGGCAAATCAGGCCTTGCATATTAGGCCAAGTATTGCATTCTGGCTACTAGGTACAACATATATATATATATATATATATATATATATATATATATATATATATATATATATATATATATATGCGAACAAGCCTGAATGGTCCCCAGGACTATATGCAACTGAAAACTCACACCCCAGAAGTGACTCGAACCCATACAGCCAGGAGCAATGCAATTGGTATGTACAGGACGCCTTAATCCGCTTGACCATCATGACCGGACATAAGGAAGTGATAGCCGAAGCTATTTGAACCACTTCCCCGCCGGCACTCGGATGGTAATCTTGGGCATACCATTTTATCAAATCACCTCGTTCTTTGGGGCACACTTGAGGAACACAAATGCGAACAAGCCTGAATGGTCCCCAGGACTATATGCAACTGAAAACTCACACCCCAGAAGTAACTCGAACCCATACCTTGAGGTTTCCTTGAGGTGCTTCCGGGGTTTAGTGGCCCCGCGGCCCGGTCGTCGACCAGGCCTCCTGGTTGCTGGACTGATCAACCAGGCTGTTAGACGCGGCTGCTCGCAGCCTGACGTATGAGTCACAGCTTGGTTGATCAGGTATCCTTTGGAGGTGCTTATCCAGTTCTCTCTTGAACACTGTGAGGGGTCGGCCAGTTATGCCCCTTATGTGTAGTGGAAGCGTATTGAACAGTCTTGTGCCTCTGATGTTGATAGAGTTCTCTTTCAGAGTACCTGTTGCACCTCTGCTTTTCAACGGGGGTATTCTGCACATCTTGCCATGCCTCCTGGTCTCATGTGATGTTATTTCTGTGTGCAGGTTTGGGACCAGCCCCTCAGTTATTTTCCACATGTAAATTATTATGTATCTCTCCCGCCTGCGCTCAAGGGAGTACAGATTTAGGCTCTTTAGTCGGTCCCAGTAATTTAGATGTTTTACTGAGTGGATTCTAGCAGTAAAGGATCTCTGCACGCTCTCCAGGTCAGCAATTTCTCCAGCTTTGAAAGGGGCTGTCATTGTGAAGCAGTACTCCACTCTAGAGAGCACAAGCGTTTTGAAAAGTATCATCATCGGTATAGCATTTCTAGTGTGAAAAGTTCTTGTTATCCAACCTGTCATTTTTCTTGCAGTTGTGACGGCTACTATATTGTGTTCTTTAAAGGTAAGGTCTTCCGACATGAGTACACCCAGATCCTTTACATTGCCTTTTCATTCTATGTTATGATTTGCCTGAGTTTTGTACGTGGTTTCTGTTTTTATATTTTCAATTTTTCCGTAGCGCATGAGCTGAAACTTATCCTCGTTAAACACCATATTACTTTCTGTAGCCCATAGAAAGACCTGATCGACATCTGATTGGAGGTTTGCCGTGTCCTCTATGTTGCCAACTCTCATGAAAATCCTAGTGTCATCTGCAAAGGATGATACAGTGCTATAGGTTGTGTTCTGGTCTATGTCCGATATGAGGATGAGAAAAAGTACTGGAGCAAGCACAGTACCCTGGGGGGACTGAGCTCTTCACGGTTGATAGGCTGGATTTTATTTTGTTGACTATTACACATTGGGTTCTGTTAGTCAGGAAATTGTAGATCCATCTGTCTATTTTCCCAGTAATTCCTTTTGAACGCATTTTATGTGCAATAACACCATGGTCACATTTATCAAAAGCTTTTGCAAAATCTGTGTAAATTACATCAGCGTTTTGTTTGTCTTCCATAGCATCTAATGCCATATCATAGTGGTCCAGCAACTGCGACAGGCAAGAGCGCCCTGTTCTGAAACCATGTTGTCCGGGATTATGGAGATGCTGTGATTCCATGTATTTTGTGATCTTACTTCTTAGCACTCTCTGACTCTCACTCTCTCACTCTCTCTTCTTAGCACCCATACTGCCAGGAGCAACTTAACTGGTATGTACAGGACGCCTGTACGCCAAAGCTGCCGCTTTGAGCTCGGGGGACAGTATGGTGCTTCTGTAGTTGCCTCGATTCTTTCCTCCTTCCGCAATAAGTTCTGCTTGTAAGGTCTTCACAGATCGACTTCACCTCAGCACCGAAACCAGGATTATCAAGAAACTAACAACGTTATATGGAGGACCTATGGCAATTCTACGTCAAAGAGACGGCTTCCTGAACCTTGCAGGAATCAACCTCACTGAGGACCAAGTCACTCTCCTAAATCTGGGTATAAACTGTCGCGTTATGTCCAGACCAAGTGAGATGGCCTGGAAAGTGGAGTTGGAGATCCTGTTGGACGACATATTCGACCTCGAGACACAAAAGAAGGTCACCACCAAAGACACCTTACAAGCAGAACTTATTGCGGAAGGAGGAAAGAATCGAGGCAACTACAGAAGCACCATACTGTCCCCCGAGCACAAAGCGGCAGCTAAGAGCCTTCGTGAGAACAAGGAGATTGTCGTCAGGAGAGGTGACAAGTCGCCAATATACGTCATTATTAAAAAGACGAATATCTGGCGAAAATGAACCTCATTCTCTCTGACCAAACTAAATTCCAAAGGGTAACAAAGGACACTACAGCCGAATTGAAAGCAAAGGTCACCAAATTGATCGAAACTGTGAACTCCAAGAAATCCGGACTCCACCTGCCAAAGAATATTAGGGAATATAAACCTGGATACGCGTATGGAAATGTCAAGACACATAAGCCTGGAAACCCACTTCGGCCAATCATCAGCCAGATACCCACACCCACGTACAGACTGGCGAAGTGATTCAACAGCTTGCTGACTCCTTATGTCCCTTGCGCCTTCAGCCAGAAGTCTCCAAAGGAATTTGTTGACTTACTGCGGGGAACACGGGCCACAGGGATAAGAGCCTCGTTGGACGTAGAATCACTGCTTACCAACGTACTTGTGGATGAAACAATCGGGATGATAGCGGACAGAGTGTATCGTGATCCGGCCTGTACTCCTCTTGACATACCAGAAAACATTCTAAGGAAACTACTCCAAGCTTGTACTAAAGAGGCACCCTTTTTGAGCCCGGATGGGCACATGTATAAGCAAGCAGAGGGGGTCGCCATGGGTTCTCCCCTAGGTGTCCTGTTTGCGAACTTCTACATGGGTACCATCAAACAAAAGGTCTTAGTCGACATGAACTTGAAACCGGCCATATACTGCAGGTATGTTGACGACATTTTTACACAGGTACCTGATGTCAGACATCTGCAGGAGCTGAAGGAGGCATTTGAGCAGAATTCTGTGTTGCGTTTCACTTACGAGATGGAGAAGGATGGAAAGCTGCCCTGTCTAGATGTAACAGTCATGGAAAGGAGCGTAGGTTTCCGCACTGCAGTCTACACTAAGGAAACAAACATAGGAATGTGCCTGAAAGCCAACAGTGACTGCCCAGACAGGTACAAGAGGAGTGTTGTTAACGCATATGTCGACCGTGCTCTCAGCAACAGCTCAGGATGGAAACAAGTTTTTTGAAGAACTCTGTAGGGTAAGGCAGGTCCTAGTCAACAACGGCTTCTCTAATGGTTTCGTTGAAGACATCATAAGAAGGAAGGTGAAATGCCATGCATCCTCTGAAGAGACAACTAACACAACACCTGTACCCCCTATTATACTATTTTACAGGAACTTCTTTTCCACAGCTCATGAAACGGAGAAAAGGGTCCTGAAAGATATTGTTAATAGAAACGTTATCCCTACAGACAAAAATCAGAAGATACAATTGACGATTTACTATAAAACCAAGAAAACGGCCAACCTACTCATGAGAAACTCTGCAGACACAAAGCAGAACGCTTTAAAAGAGACCAATGTCGTCTATGCCTTCAAATGCCCACTTGGGGACTGTAAGCCTCAAATAATTCAGTATATAGGCAAGACAACAACATCTCTTTCCTGGCGATTAACGATGCATAAGCAACAGGGCTCCATTAAGGTACATATAATCTCTTCCCACAACCAGACCATCACCAGAGAAGTCTTAACAAAAAACACGGAAATTACCGATAGATACAGCGATAGCAGGTGGCTTGATATCTGGGAGGCACTACACATTAAGAAGTCGACACCAGCATTCAACAGCCAATTAATGCACAACTATATTCTACACACTTCAAGACTCCGCACCAATATAGAAGCATCAAGAAATATGAGCCAATAGGCCCTTTGCAGTTACTTCCATTCTTCCCTTTAACTTACAAAATATTATACCCATTGTTTCGTGTTCTGTCTTGTGTTGAAAGTTTGTTTTCACCTCATCCAAAACTGTTGTAACATACATATCACCTCACCCAAATGCAGGTATAAAATGAAAGCTGTTTAAACTCTGTTTAGTTTTTGCAGGTTATAGTTGTGTGCGTGTAAACTAGTGTCTTTGATAATGTAATAAGTTATTATGAAACGTGTTCAAGTGTCGCATCAGACTAGAAATAAAAATGAATTTTTGGGAATTGATTTTATTAATTACCATCAACAGTGATAAGAAATATTGAGAAAATTCGTGTTAGAATTATTAATCTTACTTTTTCGATAATATTTAATAATATATGTCTACAGGAAAGACTACTACCAAAATATACTAATATATATATATATATATATATATATATATATATATATATATATATATATATATATATATATATATATATATATATGTCGTACCTAGTAGCCAGAACGCACTTCTCAGCCTACTATTCAAGGCCCGATTTGCCTAATAAGCTAAGTTTTCATGAATTAATTGTTTTTCGAGAACCTAACCTACCTAACCTAACCTAACCTAACTTTTTCGGCTACCTAACCTAACCTAACCTATAAAGATAGGTTAGGTTAGGTTAGGTAGGGTTGGTTAGGTTCGGTCATATATCTACGTTAATTTTAACTCCAATAAAAAAAAATTGACCTCATACATAATAAAATGGGTAGCTTTATCATTTCATAAGAAAAAAATTAGAAAAAATATATTAATTCAGGAAAACTTGGCTTATTAGGCAAATCGGGCCTTGAATAGTAGGCCAAAAAGTGAGTTCTGGCTACTAGGTACGACATATATATATATATATATATATATATATATATATATTTATATATATATATATATATATATATATATATATATTTATATATATATATATATATATATATATATATATATATTTATATATATATATATATATATATATATATATATATATATTTATATATATATATATATATATATATATATTGGTGTATACTGGCAGCAGGTTTTCTTTCAAACATGTTTCATTGAATATGACCGCATATTCTGTATTTATTATTTTCTGGTTTAGGGCTTCTATCCCTCTAACTATTTTCTTAGCATCAGGGCTTAATTGAAATAGGAGTTCTCCAAAACTCATTTTCGTACTTTTAAGGTGAAGAAAAGAAGTGATTTACTATAGAGTGTATTACACTTATTTGTATAATTTGCACGACGTTTCGAACCTCCATGGTTCATTCTCAAGTGAACAGATCTTACAATACTAGTTGATTTTATACCCGCATTAGGTCAGGTGATAATACAATGAAGGTGAAAACATGGGGTACAAAAAAATTATTTTGTAAAAATAAAACTTTTAAAAATTTAAAAGTACGAAAATGAGTTTTGGAGAACTCCTATTCCAATTAAGCCCTGATGCTAAGAAAATAGTTAGAGGGATAGAAGCCCTAAACCAGAAAATAATAAATACAGAATATGCGGTCATATTCAATGAAACATGTTTGAAAGAAAACCTGCTGCCAGTATACACCAATATATATATATATATATATATATGTCGTACCTAGTAGCCAGAACACACTTCTCGGCCTACTATGCAAGGACCGATTTGCCTAATAAGCCAAGTTTTCATGAATTAATATATTTTCTCTAACTTTTTTCTTATTAAATGATAAAGCTACCCATTTCATTATGTATAAGGTAAATTTTTTTTTATTTGAGTTCAAATTAACATAGATATATGACCGAACCTAACCAACCCTACCTAACTTAACCTAACCTATCTTTATAGGTTAGGTTAGGTTAGGTAGCCGAAAAAGTTAGGTTAGGTTAGGTTAGGTAGGCTAGGTAGTCGAAAAACAATTAATTCATGAAAACTTGGTTTATTAGGCAAATCATGCCTTGCATAGTAGGCCGAGAAGTGTGTTCTGGCTACTTGGTACTATATATATATATATATATATATATATATATATATATATATATATATATATATATATATATATATATAAATATATATATATATATATATATATATATATATATATATATATATATATATATATATATATATATATATATATATATATATGTCGTACCTAGTAGCCAGAACGCACTTCTCAGCCTACTATGCAAGGCCCGATTTGCCTAATAAGCCAAGTTTTCCTGAATTAATATATTTTCTCTAATTTGTTTCTTATGAAATGATAAAGCTACCCATTTCATTATGTATGAGGTAATTTTTTTTTATTGGAGTTAAAATTGACGTAGCTATATGACCGAACCTAACCAACCCTACCTAACCTAACCTAACCTATCTTTATAGGTTAGGTTAGGTTAGGTAGCCGAAAAAGTTAGGTTAGGTTAGGTTAGGTAGGTTAGGTAGCCGAAAAACAATTAATTCATGAAAACTTGGCTTATTAGGCAAATTGGGCCTTGCATAGTAGGCTGAGAAGTGCGTTCTGGCTACTAGGTACGATATATATATATATATATATATATATATATATATGTCGTACCTAGTAGCCAGAACGCACTTCTCAGCCTACTTTGCAAGGCCCGATTTGCCTAATAAGCCAAGTTTTCCTGAATTAATATATTTTCTCAAATTTTTTTCTTATGAAATGATAAAGCTACCCATTTCATTATGTATGAGGTCAATTTTGTTTTATTGTAGTTAAAATTAACGTAGATATATGACCGAACCTAACCAACCCTACCTAACCTAACCTATCCTATCTTTATAGGTTAGGTTGGGTTAGGTAGCCGAAAATGTTAGGTTAGGTTAGGTTTGGTAGGTTAGGTAGTAGAAAAAACATTAATTCATGAAAACTTGGCTTATTAGGCAAATCAGGCCTTGCATAGTAGGCTCAGAAGTGCGTTCTGGCTATTAGGTACGACATATATATATATATTTATATATATATATATATATATATATATATATATATATATATGTCGTACCTAGTAGCCAGAACGCACTTCTCAGCCTACTATGCAAGGCCCGATTTGCCTAATAAGCCAAGTTTTCATGAATTAATATATTTTCTCTATTTTTTTTCTTATGAAATGATAAAACTACCCATTTCATTATGTATAAGGACAATTTTTTTTTATTGGAGTTAAAATTAACGTAGATATATGACCGAACCTAACCAACCCTACCTAACCTAACCTAACCTATCTTTATAGGTTAGGTTAGGTTAGGTAGCCAAAAAAGTTAGGTTAGGTTAGGTTAGGTAGGTTAGGTAGTCGAAAAATAATTATTTCATGAAAACTTGGCTTATTAGGCAAATCCGGCCTTGCATAGTAGGCAGAGAAGTGCGTTCTGGCTATTAGGTACGACATATATATATATATATATATATATATATATATATATATATATATATGTCGTACCTAGTAGCCAGAACTCACTTCTATGCCTACTATGCAAGGCCAGATTTGCCTAATAAGCCAAGTTTTCATGATTTATTTGTTTTTCGTCTACCTAACCTACCTAACCTAACCTAACCTAACTTTTTCGGCTACCTAACCAAACCTAACCTATAAAGATAGGTTAGGTTAGGTTAGGTAGGGTTGGTTAGGTTCGGTCATATATCTACGTTAATTTTAACTCCAATAAAAAAAAATGACCTCATTCGTAATGTAATGGGTAGCTTTATCATTTCATAAGAAAAAAGTTAGAGAAAATATATTAATTCAGGAAAACTTGGCTTATTAGGCAAATCAGGCCTTGCATAGTAGGCCGAGAAGTGCGTTCTGGCTATTAGGTACGACATATATATATATATATATATATGTCGTACCTAGTAGCCAGAACGCACTTCTCAGTCTACTATGCAAGGCCCGATTTGCCTAATAAGCCAAGTTTTCATGAATTAATTGTTTTTCGACTACCTAACCTACCTAACCTAACCTAACCTAACTTTTTCGGCTACCTAACCTAACCTAACCTATAAAGATAGGTTAGGTTAGGTTAGGTAGGGTTGGTTAGGTTCGGTCATATATCTACGTTAATTTTAACTCCAATAAAAAAAAATTGACCTAATACATAATGAAATGGGTAGCTTTATCATTTCATAAGAACAAAATTAGAGAAAATATATTAATTCAGGAAAACTTGGCTTATTAGGCAAATCGGGCCTTGCATAGTAGGCCGAGAAGTGCGTTCTGGCTACTAGGTTCGACATATATATATATATATATATATATATATATATATATATATATATATATATATATATATATATATATATATATATATATATATATATATATATATATATTTTTTTTTTTTTTTTAACAATATGGAAGGGAGTACCACCTCTAGCTGGAAGAAGGGGGACCCATAGCCTCGGAGGAAACCACGCATAACGCATTAGAGGGAATGTTTAGATCCCCTCCAATACAGTTTCTGTGTGCTTTTCTCCTACCACCCCCTTCCTTTTTTTTGTGCTTTATTATGCATTTGATGGTTACAAGATATACATGGGTTGATAAAAAATAATAATGCAAAAAGGTGCTTAAAGGTTATGGATCTCTTGAAAAACACAAAAATGGGAAACAATGATGAATGTCACAGACGGGTTCGATCATTGTTGCAAGTCAAACACTTCTTCGGGTTCGATCATTGTTGCAAGTCAAACACTTCTTCGAATTCCTCTGAAGTTGGACTAGTGCCCAAGACGCAACAGGCATTTCCCCTCTGAATCGCAACACTGAGGCGCTGGAACAAGACACTTTTTGCTCTCTGGTCTTTTGTAGCGCTGATTAATTTGTCCCCCAATTCCTTCAGGAACTTCAATGCACATTTTCCCCTCGAACCGAGGGTCTCCAAGCCGATCGGAACAAAGCTGTAGCAGTGTGCTAGACCTCTGTATTTAATAATTTTCTGCGATTCCCTGAAAGAAGCAGCACCACCGCTTTCACGTGTGCTGTAGTGGAGGCAGGTACTGGCCAGTGTGGCAGCGCACGTGTAGTCCCATACCACTTGCTTGCCATCCTTCCAAGGTATATATATATAAATAAAAATGGAAATGTTCGTTTGTTCAAAATCGCTAATCTCCGAAAGTTCTTTACCAATTCCTTTGAAATTTTCACACAACGTTCCATTCGCATCCGGCGAGGTTTTTATATGCATACTATATAGATGTTACGTCTGTGATGGTAAAAAAAAATGCTTTTCTGAAAAACTGTGTTTTTCATGTGTTTTTCATGTGAAGGAACTCTTCGAAACCTCTTTGCCGATTGTTTTGAAATTTTGGCACAAAGTTGCATTCAGATAGGAGCGTATTTTTATATATCTATTATATACATGCCTCACCTGTGACACGAAAAAACATGCTATTTTTGAAAAACAGTGCCATCTGTTGGACGTAAGGGCAACACAAGCAGTTATCTCCGAAAGTTCTTCACCAATTGCTTTGAAATTTTGACAACGTTGCATTCGAATAGGCGCATCTTTTTATATACCTACTATATAGATGCCACCCCTGTGACAGGTAAAAACATGCGTTTTTTAAAAACAGCGCAATCTGTTGCACATAATGGCAACATGCACGCTATACTAAATATATCACGAATTCTATTTTAATGTTCCCAATTGTATTGATATTTTTTTTTTTCACAGATTTCGATTTGTTTTATTTTTTAGTGAATTATTTTATGTCATTGTGTTGGAATTGAGCTGTGTTGTTTACCATACCGTTCATTTCGTATGTATGAGTATAGATGCCACACCTGTCACAGGTAAAACTATGCTTCTCTTGAAGAACAGTGCCATCTATTGCATGTAAGTGCAACACACATGCTACACTAGATATGTTACAATTCCATTTCAATGTTTATGATTGTATTGATAAATTGAATTTTCCTAGATTTTGATTTATTTTCATTTTGATTTAATTATTTTTGTTTGAATTGCGTTGGAAGTGAGCTGTGTTGTTTTTCCAGACCATTCATTTCGTGAGAGTAGTTTATTTTTATACTTTTACTAATTTTCATTTCATTTTTTAACTGTTTTTCTTATATTAAAGTGATATGAAAATCAGATCACTTGATGTTCCCAATTTTCTAATGGGAACATCAGACCATTTGGGAAGGCATGGGACGAAGGAGTGGGGAATGGCTGGGATGATGAGGGGACAGAAGTGAGAGATGGTGTGGAAGACGAGGGGACAAGGGAGGGGGTAATGGTGGGGAAGGATGAAGGGACGGGGGAGTATGGGATGGTGAGAACGAGGGGATGGGGAAATGGAGAATGGTGGGGAGGACAAAGGGACTGAGGAGTGGGGCAGGGTGCGGAGGACAAAGGGACAGGAGTTCCATCACACAATGTTCCATTCGCCTCAGAGCAGGTTTTTATATACATATTATATTGATATCATGTTTGTGACAGAAAAAAACATGCCTCTTTTGAAAACTGTTTTTCACGTATTTTTCATGTGAGAGAAAACTTCGAAAAAACTTTACCGATTCCTTTGAAATTTTGGCACAACGTTGCTTTGGAATAGGCGAGTGTTTTTATACACCTATATACATGCCTCACATATAACGGGAAAAAACATGCTTTTTTTTTAAAACAGTGATAGCTGTACGATGCAGGAGCAACACATGCTTTAATCTACGAAAGTTCTTCACCGATTGCTCTGAAATTTTGACCCAACGTTCCATTCGAGTACATGCATGTTTTTATATACCTACAATGTAGATGCCACACCTGTGACAGGTAAATCCATGTTGTTGTTTTTCTAAACAGCGCCATCTGTTGCTCGTAAGACCAACAAAAGCTATACAAAACTTATTACGATTCTATTTCAATTTTTCCGATTTCATTGATAAATTGAATTTTCATAGATTTTGATTTATTTTCATTTTTATTTAATAATTTTGTGTGACATTGCATTGGAATGTCACACAATTCTGTGTTGATTCTTTGTTGTTTACATACCGTTCATTTCGTGAGTATAGTTTATTTGTTTATTTTTCATTGTTTTTATTTAGTTTTTTTAACTGTTCTTCTTATTTTTCAGTACAATTGGGGGTGAAATTCAGCTGTGTCGATTGATCTGCGTTTGAATTGAAATATCTCCTTAGTATTTTTTGTTTTTGTTTTAAAAACATGAAATTGGGCAACACGTTTATTTCACAGCTGCAAATGTGCACTAAACAGCTGTGAATCCACCGGCTACAGCGTTAACTGCTTTCTTCACGTTATGTCAGAATGACGTGTTTGCCAAAACACTGCTGTATTATGAAGTGCCTACGTATTACACATGGAATGCCAGTAGAAAATTATTTGAACGACACAAACGAGGAGAGCGAGTCGACTGTAAACTGTAAACCATGCATCCCAATCAGGATGAATGCTTCTTTCTTCTTATGCTGTTGGTAAATGTGCCCGGTCCAACGTCTTTCCAGCAACTGAGATTTGTCAACGGAGTAACACATGCCACTTCCCGTAGTGCATGTCAAGCTCTGAATTTATTGGAGAACGACCGACATTGGGATGTATGCATTAATGACGCGTCCAATACGTTACATCAAAATGAAATTCGTGCATTGTTTGCAATCATGTTGATCACCGGCTCTCCTTCATCTCCAACAGAGTTATGGGAGAAACATAAATCGCATATGGCTGAAGATATTATCCGTCGAATTCGCAAGGAAAATTCAAATATGACCGTGGATTTTACAGCAAAAATCTACAACGAAGCGTTGATAATAATTGCAGGCTTGTGCTTAGAAATCGCGAACAAAGTTCTCAATCAATTGGAAATGCCATCACCGAATCGATCAGCTGCTGCTTCGTTCGATGTAAAATTGCGTCGTGAACAAAAGTTTATATATGTCGTATGTTTACTCAAATTTTCCTAAGCTAACGCTCTAGCGAAAAGGCATTTACAATCAAATAATTCAAACGGTCAATAACGGGCTTGGAGAAATCTTCTTAGATGCGCTAAGAGTAACTGGTAAAACATTCCTAATTAGATTGATTCTGGCAGCATTTCGATCCCAAAATGGCATAACCTTAGCTCTTGCATCGTCCAGAATTGCTGCGACATTGCTACCAGGTGGAAGAACTGCTACTTCGGCTTTGAAATCGCCATTGAACATGCAATTCATTGAAACTCCCACGTGCAACATTTCCAAAGCATCCGCCCTGGGAAAGTATTGCAGAAATGCAAACTTACTGTCTGGTATGAATGCACAACACCCCACAAAAAATCGTTCGAGGCTCTTGATCGATCATTGCAAGATTTGCGTGGAAACATCAGACCATTTGGGAACGTGTTAATATTGCTTGCAGGAGATTTCAGGCAAACATTACCTGTAATTCCTCGAGCGACACCAGCGGACGAAATAAATGCCTGCCTGAAATACTCTACTTTGTGGTGCCACGTAAAGGCATTTAAAGTAATTACAAATATACGTGTAGTTATGTAGCTACTGCAAAACGATCCGTCAGCTGAGATATTCTCACATCAACTTCTGGAAATTGGGAACGTAAACGTGCCGGTTGATCTGACCTCAGGACGAATTTCATTGCCTCATAACTTCTGCAATTTAGTGACGTCAAAAGAAGAATTGGATGAAAAAGTATTTACCAATATTCAAACCAATTATAAGAATCATGATTGGCTGAGTGAACGAGCTATTCTTGTGGCCAAGAACAAAACGTCTACGACCTTAACAATATTATTCAGTCTAACATACAAAGCAACACAGTCACATACAAGTCCGTCGACACTGTTGAGGAAGCAGATGAAGCAGGTAATTATCTAACAAAATTTTTTAATTCACTCGATCTGCCAGGGATACCATCATACGTATGGCAATTTAAAATCGGCTTGCCAATTATCATGTTGCAAAATACCAACCAGCCAAAACTTTGCAACGCCACGCGCCTTGCAGTAAAAAAATTAATCAGCGACGTCGTAGAAGCAACAATCTTGACAGGACCTTTCAAAGGTGAAGATGTCCTCATTTCTCGCATTCCTCTCATTCTAATAGATATTCCATTTCAATTTAAGAGATTGTAATTTCCAATTTGATTGATGTTTGTAATCACCATCAACAAAGCTCAGGGCCAATCTATAGAATTGTGCAGTTTATATGTAGACACGGACTGCTTCTCACATGGACAATTATATGTTGCGTGTTCTAGAGACGGCAAACCAGACAATCTCTATATCTCCACAAACAATGGCACAACAAAAAATATTGTATACCCACAAGCATTGTGATGTTAAACATATTAGAAACGTGCGCTTTCTCTTTTCTTTCTTTCCCATTTAACCAGACTGAGCCACAGCAACGCGTGGCGGGTACTACTAGTATATGTATATATATATATATATATATATATATATATATATATATATATATATATATATATATATATATATATATATATATATATATATATATATATATATATATATATATATATATATATATATATATATATATAATTCTCCCACGCCTGCAGTAAGAGTCATGTCTACTTTTCCCAAGCGTTCTCTACGTAGCAGGCTTCAATTTGATATATGGGAGAGAGTGGAATGTTCTCGGAGAGCCGAGAAATTTGTGAAATAGTAATATTTTGGCCTGTGGTATAGGCCCTTTAGGAAGCCATGATGGCGCTTGCCTTCCTGATTCCCCGCCAAAACCGTGTGACGTCAGTGGCACCGGATTGGTCACCGACAGCAATGTGGCACCGGGAACCAATGAAAACCTCCCGTGGCGAAAGTGATGTCACGAAGGAAGGGGGTCCAGGCCGCGCGCCGCGCTGGCGCCATCAGTCAGACACGACACGTCAAAGAGGTTGGACGTGCGACGATTGGTCCTGTCAGTTTGACAGTTGTTTCCCGCTCCCGTGGATTTACGCGTCACCTGAAGTCTGCCAGTACTCTGTGAGGTCTTCCCTAGTTCATGTGTTGAACCAGAGAGGGAATCGACGGTTATTTGAGCAACAAGTGCTCCAGTCAGGTACTGTGCAAGAAGCAGTGAAGCCGTGCAGTGACGTATGTGACGTCTGTGGCAGTTCACCAGTTTGTGACAGCGTAGTGGCTGACAGAGCCACTGGGTAGCTGAGGAAGGAGAGGACTATTTGGGAATCCGGACGACTGCAGCTGAGACGTAGGCGGCAGCCGTTGTTGGGAGAAGACGACGGCCAGGAGACCGACTCCAACCCTTCAAGAAGTCAAGAAGGAGGACGGACCTGCAGAGGAAGAAGGCACGGAGACGACGAGCTAAATGGTGGGACAACGAGAGGTTCCGGTAGGACACGATGACGTGTGTGTGGGGGCGTTCCCGACACGAGGACCAGGAGCTACATCTCGACTCTCATCAGAGGATAGGTTGAAGTAGGTGTTTCTAGTTCCCTCCCCATTCCCCTTTAGTTAGCTATATTATTCGGCTATATTATCTAGCCTGAGGATTTTATATGTCGTGAGCAAGTCTCACCAGTGTCACAGTAAGGCACCAGTTTGCCGTGTAGTACTATCAAGAGTACTTATAATACTTATGTTTATTATTGGTGTGTACAGGGACCCGGAACAAGTGATAAATTTACTGTGTATTGTATATCTTTCTTGTGACTTTGATGAGAACATATAGTGATAAATATATATATAATATTATGCCAGTAGTTGGAAGATAGGCTATGTGCCCAGAAACTATTCATTTTCCATGTATTGATGTTTGATTTATATACGTTATATATGTCTATGTTCAAGCAGTGATTAATCATTTGTGAGTACAGTGAATTATTGCGTTATCGCCCACGAGAGAAAGTACTGAAAACTTCAGTGTTAATATTTCATAGTATACCGTTGAATGAAGGGCAATGTAAAACCATTACAGTGAGTCATTGTAGCATTGATTGTAGAAAGCCTGTTTGAGCCTGAGTACAGTGTAACTAAGTAATACGTTCTATTGTGCCAATATCGAGAGTGCGAGTTTCTGGTAATATTGTAGAACTTAAAGAAACAGCGCGCGTGAATCTAGAAAACAAGCAATAATCTTTCGCGTGGGGGCCAGGCGATCAGCTGTTCTTGACACTTGATGAGGAGGGGAGGTGTTGCCACTTAGTGAGTGCATACTATTCGTGGGAACTACCGGCCGCTGCCAGGATCAGTTGATTTATTTATTATTGTTTGGCCTTGTGACATCTTTCATGCATTTTAAGTAAAATACAAAATTACCATTGTGTTTATATCATTCCCTCCATTGAACTTGAGGCTATATTATACTGGAGAGCATAGAGTGATAACAGTAAGTACCTGCCTGATTCCTGATCTTTTGAGTGTGACCTTGCCAAGGCTACCACTAATTCAACCAGTCCACTGAGGTGTTACTGGCCACCTAAAACACCAGTTGGCGACCTTGTGGTTAACCGTAGAGCCCGATTGTTGGGGAGGGCACATGACAGTCAAGTGTACGAGTCGTGTTCCCACTCCTTCTCAATCAGAGGCCGTTGAGATTGACTGGGAGACTCTCCTGGCGTGCAGTGGCGCCGTGAGCATCGAGTGAAGACCCGCAGGGCTACGGTGAGTGACCTTGAGCATAACTATTGCTCACCCCACAGTAAGAATAGAGAAGTGAAACCCCAACAATACATATATATATATATACATATGCGAACAAGCCTGAATGGTCCCCAGGACTATATGCGACTGAAAACTCACACCCCAGAAGTGACTCGAACCCATACTCCCAGGAGCAATGCAACTGGTAACTACAGGGCGCCTTAATCCGCTTGACCATCACGGCCGGACTTTTTTTTTAAAGGAAGTGGTAGCCGAAGCTATTTGAACCACTTCCCTGCCGGCAACTCGGATGGTAATCTTGGGCATAGCATTTCACCAAATCACCTCATTCTTGGGGCACACGTGAGGAACACTAATGCGAACAAGCCTTAATGGTCTTCAGGACTATATGCGACTGAAAACTCACACCCCAGAAGTGACTCGAACCCATACTCCCAGGAGCAACGCAACTGGTAACTACAGGGCGCCTTAATCCGCTTGACCATCACGGCCGGACTTTTTAAAAAAAATAAAAAAATAAAAAAAAAAAAAAGTCCGGCCGTGATGGTCAAGTGGATTAAGGCGCCCTGTAGTTACCAGTTGCGTTGCTCCTGGGAGTATGGGTTCGAGTCACTTCTGGGGTGTGAGTTTTCAGTCGCATATAGTCCTGGGGACCATTCAGGCTTGTTCGCATTTGAGTTCCTCACGTGTGCCCCAAAGAATGAGGTGATTTGGTGAAATGCTATGCCCAAGATTACCATCCGAGTTGCCGGCGGGGAAGTGGTTCAAATAGCTTCGGCTACCACTTCCTTTAAAAAAAAAAAAAGTCCGGCCATGATGGTCAAGCGGATTAAGGCGCCCTGTAGTTACCAGTTGCGTTGCTTCTGGGAGTATGGGTTCGAGTCACTTCTGGGGTGTGAGTTTTCAGTCATATATACATATATATATATATATATATATATATATATATATATATATATATATAAATATATATATATATATATATATATATATATATATATATATATATATATATATATATATATATATATATATATATTGGTATCAGTCTTTCCTGTAGACATATATTATTAAATATGACTGAAAGAGTAAGTTATTACGAAACACTTGAACGCGTTTCATAATAACTTATTACATTTTCAAAGACTTTAGTTTACACACACACAACTATAACCTGCAAACATTAAACAGAGTTTAAACAGCTTTCATTTTATACCTGCATTTGGGTGAGGTGATATGTTACAACAGTTTTGGATGAGGAAAAAACAAACTTTCAACACAAGACAGAACAGGAAACAATGGGTATAATATTGGGTAAGTTAATGGGAAGAATGAAAGTAACTGCAAAGGGCTCATTGGCCCATATTTCTTGATGCTTCTTTAGGGGTGCGGAGTCTTGAAGTGGGTAGAATATAGTTGTGAATTAATTTGCTGTTGATTGCTGGTGTTAACTTCTTAATGTGTAGTGCCTCGCAGATATCAAGCCGCCTGCTATCGCTGTATCTGTCGATGATTTCCGTGTTTTTTGTTAAGACTTCTCTGGTGATGGTCTGGTTGTGGGAAAAGATTATATGTTCCTTAATCGAGCCCTGTTGCTTATGCATCGTTAATCGCCTGGAAGGAGATGTTGTTGCCTTGTCTATATACTGAGTTCTTTGAGGCTTACAGTCTTTCTCTTTTAAAGCATTGTGCTTTGTGTCTTGAGAGTTTCTCATGAGTAGGCTGGCCGTTTTCTTGGTTTTATAGTAAATCGTCAGTTGTATCCTCTGATTTTTGTCTGTAGGGATAACGTTTCTATTAACAATATCTTTCAGGACCCTTTCCTCCGTTTTATGAGATGTGGAAAAGAAGTTCCTATAAAATAGTCTAATAGGGGGTACAGGTGTTGTGTTAGTTGCCTCTTCAGAGGTTGCAGAGCGTTTCACCTTCCTTCTTATAATGTCTTCAACGAAACCATCGGAGATGCCGTTGTTGACTAGAACCTGCCGTACCCCACAGAGTTCTTCATCGACTTGCTTCCATCCTGAGCTGTGGGTGAGAGCACGGTCGACATAAGCGTTAACAACACTCCTCTTGTACCTGTCTGGGCAGTCACTGTTGGCATTGAAGCACATTCCTATGTTTGTTTCCTTAGTGTAGACTGCAGTGCGGAAACCTCCGCTCCTTTCCATGACTGTTACATCTAGAAAGGGCAGCTTCCCATCCTTCTCCATCTCGTAAGTGAAACGCAACACAGAATTCTGCTCAAATGCCTCCTTCAGCTCGTGCAGATGTCTGACATCAGATACCTGTGTAAAAATGTCGTCAACATACCTGCAGTATATGGCCGGTTTCATGTTCATGTCGACTAAAACCTTTTGTTCGATGGTACCTATGTAGAAGTTCGCAAACAGGACACCTAGGGGGAGAACCCATGGCGACCCCATCTACTTGCTTATACATATGCCCATCCGGGCTCAAGAAGGGTGCCTCTTTAGTACAAGCTTGGAGTAGTTTCCTTAGAATGTATTCTGGTATGTCAAGAGGAGTACAGGCCGGATCACGGTACACTCTGTCCGCTATCATCCCGATTGTTTCATCCATAGGTACGTTGGTAAACAGTGATTCTACGTCCAACGAGGCTCTTATCCTTGTGGTCCGTGTTCCCCGCAGTAAGTCAACAAATTCCTTTGGAGACTTCAGGCTGAAGGCGCAAGGGACCTAAGGAGTCAGCAAGCCATTGAGTCGCTTCGTCAGTCTGTACATGGGTGTGGGTATCTGGCTGATGATTGGCCGAAGTGGGTTTCCAGGCTTGTGTGTCTTGACATTTCCATACGCATATCCAAGTTTGTATTCCCCAATAATCTTTGGCAGGTGGAGTCTGGATTTCTTGGCGTTCACAGTTTCGATCAATTTGTTGACCTTTGCTTTCAATTCGGCTGTAGTGTCCTTCGTTATCCTTTGGAATTGAGTTTAATTCATACAAGTTTAATTAATAAGTTTAACACCTTAATCTACTCGACCATCACGACCGGACATGAGGAGGTGATAACTAAAGCTGTATGAACCACCCCCCCCCCCCCCCGCCGGCACTCGAATGGTAATCTTGGGCATAGTATTTTATCAAATCACCTCATTCTTTGGGACACACGTGAGGAACACAAATGTGAACAAGCCTGAATGGCGCCCAGGACTATATGCAACTGAAAACTCACACCCCAGAAGTGACTCGTTGTGACCCGCCACATGTTGCAGTGGCTCAGTCTGATTAAATGGGAAAGAAAGACCAATGTCTCTGATGACCAAATGTCTGTAATCCGAGAGCAGTCGGACTTGATAATGAACCTACAGAGTGATGCTTTGGCCATGCATGAGATTAATCTAGATCTGTCTGCCAGAGTCGGCCACCTCGAACAGCAATTAAGCTCTCTTCAGACCTCGGTTAGTAACTTAAAACCAGCAGAAACTTCTAGGAAGCAAGAAGAGATGTTACATAAGTTTGAGAACCATTTTAACTCCTACAACAGCAACGCACTGCAACCCAAGACGAATCAGACCAAATTGCTGCCATCGTGATCCAGGAATTACGTACTAAAATGAATTATTCACTCTAAGCAAGTGATGTCAAGTCAGCTTATAGAGTGGGTACCAAATCATCTGGTACACTTAACAGAAAAATTCGTGTAAAATTAGATAGCTGCTCCCGCAGGTCAGACCTTTTCAGTGCGGCAGTCGCTAAGAAATCCACTGTTTATGTGAACGAATGTCTAACCAGATTCAGACAAAATATTTTATTTAAACTACGTGGAATCTGCACAAGATCCCCTGTAAATAAACATTGTTTTGTGCGAGATTGTAAAATAATAGCTAGGAAGACTGACTCTGGAAAACTTATGTCATAACCACGAGGCACATCTCACTTCTTTCCTTGATGACTGTGGGATAATAACTGTATAACCAGAATATAAATTGTAGTCTCATATACTACCTACATAAATTGTAGTCTCATATACTACCTAAGTCTCATATACTATCTCTCTGCTTTTCCTTTCCAAAGTTTTTTTTTTGTCATCTTTGTTGTTGACATTTCTTGTTATTTACTCTTAATTATTTGTTCTTAATTAACCCCCTTGTCACTAAACCTAGGGTTCTTTATTACCCTGTTATATTTAAAGTAACCTGGAATTTGTTTCTTAGTAGTCATTTATTGGAAATAATTAATAGTATAATTGTTTATAAAAGCATCTACCTCAGTATCACAGTAAAATCTTCCACATAAATATGCTATCACCATGTTTATTTTTACACTTAGAATTATATTAGAGTAAATTTCTAGATTTACTTAGATTTATATGTCATTTTTTTGGAATTATCTATTTGAGCTCACTTTGCTTTCTTAGGTTCATACTAATTAAAGGGTTTTAACTAACCATTACTAAGCTAATTATCTTTAAGATCATTTTACTTTATGTTTATTATTTTTCTTATTATTTTTTATTTTACATTTATATTGTCAGTCTTTACTGATTTTTTGTTTTTTTCTTTTATCTAACTTCTGTGTCCTTCCTGGCTATCTATTGGATCTGTATTTTACTTCTAATTTGTTACTATTTTATGTATATTTGCTTCTATTCTTGTGTCTTGCTATAATTACTTTGTTTTTACAGCAGATTTAGTGTTTTAACTGTTTCTGTAATTGCTTGTCTTTTGGTATCGTGATCTCTCTGCATTTCCATGCACACTGATATTGATCCTGATCTTAATCTTCTGTCTTATATCTACGCCAACCTGCACATTGATCATCATTTTAGCAAGTATTACACAGCACACCAGGCAAAAAAAAAAAAACTCCAAAATAGTACCTGCTTATCAGTTTACTACCAAAATGTTAGGTCACTTGGTAAACATTTTCACGATATAAATGCATTGCTCACAGCACTAGGTACTAACTTATCAGTTATTATTTTAACAGAGACTTGGCTAAATAAAGACTATACCCAACTCTACAACTTAGCTGGTTATAAAGCCATTCACAACTGTGGGCCCAATAAAAAAGGTGGTGGCACAGCTATATATTACCGAGATATATTTATCTGCAACAGTGTCATTAGTGATAGAGATGACTACTGTGAATATACTTTTGCTCAGTTTACAATTAAATCCCTTAAATCCTCCTTGACTATTGGAGCCATCTATAGATTTCCCAATACTAACATAGCTTCTTTCTCAGATAACCTAAGGAATCTTATTATAAACAGCAATCTCAACAAAAACCACATCATTCTGGGAGGAGACTTCAATATTGACCTGGGTCAACAAAATTGCTCTCAAGTTGATTATTTCCTTAACAGCATGAACTCCTGTATGCTAATCCCCACAATCATCAAACCTACCTGAGTCACTCAAGCATCAGCTTGTGATCATCAAGGATCACATATGGACAAACATAACAGCTCCCCTTGTATCTGGTATAATGTTCGACAGAACAACTGAAAACTATCCTACCTTTCTCATAGCGAACATGGACATAACACCACCAAAAAGCAAGAAATTTTCATTCAGGTTACACAGTGAATCAGCTTTAGGCAATCTTACAAATGCACTTCAAAATATTAACTGGGATTCTGAATTCAATAATACTCAGGATATAAATTCATTAACTAACCTCTTCCTCTCCAAAACTCTAAGCCTCTACAACCTTCATTGTCCCCTTCTTACCAAACAAGTAATTGACAAAAGATTAAACAATTCATGGCTCACAAGTGGCATTCTCAACTCGATCAACAAGCAACATGAACATGAAAAGAAACTTAGGATTGGCCTAGTTTCAAAGGAAGTAGCTAAAAGGTACTCATCAATGCTTACCAGTATCATAAGAAAGGCAAAACTTTCATGTTATGTGAATAGATTCAATGAAGCAAAAGGCAACATGAAAAGCACATGGAAAACAACTTCTAATATCCTAGGAACTAAACAACACTCACATAACCAAATAAAACTCTATAAGGATGGGTATACACCATCAACTGATTTAGAAATGGCAAATGAATTTAATAGCTTCTTTTCATCGGTTGGTGCTAATCTTGCCAGTAAAATCCCACAGACTCAGACACATATTAACACATATCTCTCAAGCTGCTATCCAATCTCTCTTCTCCTTTCACCAGTCAGCCCGGCAGATGTTTTGTCCATCATACATTCTCTAAAAACCAAGGCAGGGAACACCAGTGAAATTCCGTCCATGAATACAAGAGCGCCTTCCAGGCCCTTGCCCCACCCATAGCTCTACTGTTCAACAAATCTATAGAGTGTCACACCTTCCCTGATATCCTTAAAAAAGCAAGAGCAACGCCAGTCCATAAAGGTGGCAATCCGACGGAAATAAGCAATTATAGGCCAATATCAAATCTACCCATTCTATCAAAAATATTT
Organism: Procambarus clarkii; assembly: GCF_040958095.1. NCBI lineage: Eukaryota > Metazoa > Arthropoda > Malacostraca > Decapoda > Cambaridae > Procambarus > Procambarus clarkii. The sequence continues at coordinate 14,051,393 of NC_091181.1, read as the reverse complement.
GAAAAAAATTATCTACAAACAGCTCTATTCCTACCTCGTAAAATTCGACATACTCAGCCCCTGCCAGTTTGGCTTCCAGTCCCAAAGGAGCACCAATGATGCAATCATTAGTCTCCTTGACGTAATCAACTCAGCCCTTGACAAAAATGAGTTTCCGATTGGACTCTTCGTTGACCTAAGAAAAGCCTTTGATATTGTTAATCACAACTACCTCTTACTTAAACTCCAGCATTATGGAATCCGAGGCCTTGCCCTTGACTACATCCGATCCTATCTTAGTGACAGACACCAATGTGTAACCATCAATGTTACAACCTCTTCCACTCTACCAATAACCGTTGGAGTGCCACAGGGCAGCATCTTAGGACCTCTTCTATTTCTTATATATATCAATGATCTGCCTAATGTCTCTAACATTCTTAAACCTATATTATTTACTGATGATACTACCCTCATCTATTCAGACCCCAACCCACATACACTAAATGATGTTGTGAATAATGAATTTAAAAAAGTTACCTTATGGATGTCAACTAACAAACTAACATTAAACATAGAAAAGACCTACTACATCTTATTTGAAAGCAAATCATCGAATGCAATTCAGCTAAAGATAGACAACATTAACATCAGTAATAAAAATGATGGAAAGTTTCTTGGCCTATTTCTAGACAACCCCCTCACTGTCTGGCTCGTTGTCGCCGTGAGGGGGCTTGGTGGGTAGCTGCCGGAGTGTGATGCTCCGTAGGTCAGTCCTCTGTCCTTTTGCAGCCTTATGCTCCTGCTGCTGCCTTTATCAATTTTGCCCGACCCTTTTCCTTTTACTCGTGTTTCATTTTTCTCCCCCCTCTTCTCCTATCAAATTGTCATTTCCTGCCGACCTTTTGCTTGTTTTGATTCTCCTTTCGACCTTCTTTTGTTTTGACGCTCGGGTGTTTGAGGAGGCATACTCTTGCACCCGTAGAACTGTAGTACCCAACGTCTCGAGCGAGGGGACCCTTTTATTGTCAATCCTCCTTTCGTCACTGAACCCGCTCTCGACGGACTCAAAGTTCTAAAGGTGGCGTTTGTGGGGCGTATACTCACGACGCACTCCTGGGGGGCCCCGGCAAGATTGGCGATAGCTTCTTGTTGGGTGTGCTGCCTCTAATTGTGGCTCCATGGTGGGTATGGGGGCACATTCGTGAATGAAAGTTTTTCCTCGTTTTCATGGCTGAAAATGTTTCCCTTGTATTTTCTCAGGCTCATGGGGTGGGCGACCAAGCCCCCGAGTCGGACTGTGTTGGAAGACCAGGCCCTGTAGCCCCTGCTGCATTGGGCCCCGACGACCTGACTACTCCCCTCAGCTCCCCTCCCTCCTCTGCGGTAGGGTCGAGTCCCAAGCCCCCAGTGATGACCACCTCATCCCCTGGCACGGCTCCGTCTCTCATTGTGACTACTGCGCCTTTTACCCCCGTGAACTCCGGGGGTTTTCAACGCCGTTCCCGCCACGGCCACACTCGCACGATCCCTTTCCGTAATACTGCTTACAACGCCTTGTTTTGTCCTGCTACGTGGGCTAAATACTTTGATCTCCACCATCTGGATTCTACTCCTCCTGACGATTTCCCCCTCCATAAACACCTTGTTGATTCAGTAGATGCCTCTGTTACTTTTAACTCCACCAGTTACAGTACGCATGTCGTCGCTGCTCCTTCTCAGGATGCGGCTACTCGCTTACCCGCTTTGTCCAGCATTGGAGAGAGAGCCCTGTTCGGGTCTCCAAGAATGTTCGGTTAAATGCCAGTGTTGGCACTGTTCTCCTCCCGCACCATGTTGCAACTGGTGTTCGGGACCTCAACGATTGCCATGAGGATATTAAACATATCCTCGAAGCCCAAGGCCATTCTGTCCTCCAGGTGGACACGTTTACTCGACCCCCTCGTGATCATCGCCGTCAGCCCCTTCGAGTTGTAAAAATCACCTTTGATAGTAGGACCCTTCCGCCCTCTATTATTCTTGCTGGTGCCAGATGCTCCGTTCAGGAGTACATTCCCTCTCCTAGACTATGCAATAAGTGTTGGAAGTTCGGGCACGGTGTCCTCAAATGCACCAGTACTGTGTATCTGTGCCCCATGTGTGGGGACAATTGTCATTCTAAGTCCGAGTGCACTTCTCCCCAGGCTCGCTGCCTCAATTGCGGTGAAGCCCATCATACCTTCTCACGCTCATGTATGCACTACAAACTCGAGGAAGCCGTCCTCAACTTGAAGCACCGTGATCGTCTGTCTTTTCCTGAAGCGAGACGCCAAGTTCGTCGTCTCGCCCCTTTCGCGGGCGTCTCCTATGCTCGCGTGTTGCGTTCTACCTCTCCTCGTCCTTCCCGTCTTCCTCAGTCTCACAACCGTTTCCAGGCCTTAAACCCGACCACACCCACCACCTCCTTCCCTATTCCTTTGCCTCTTGTCACGGATGGTCTCCCTCCCGGTTCTTCGTCTGGGATTTCCCCCCTTCCTACCCAGTCCGCCATATCTCCTTTGTCTTCTTCCCCATCTCCCCCCACTCATTCTTCCCGACCCTCCCCTCAGTCTCTTCGCCCTCCACGCCACCTGTCTGTCCAGGCTGATATCCATCATCCTCCCAGCAATCTTCGTGTTGTTCGCTCTCGTTCCTCTTCTCCTATTGAGACCATTGAGTCTGTCGCCCGGTACGTTGTTACTGGAACGCCTGTCTCTTTGAGCCAGAAACGTAAGCCTGGCTCCTCTCCTTCTTCCTCTCCGGCGGGTAAGAAGGTTTCGCTTTCTTCCTCGCCCCCCTCCGTCTGACTCTGTCACTACATTTCCTCCCATTTCAGTAGTCGAACCCCCTGTCTCTGATATGAAGGTTTCTTCCGCCCCCGATTCCCTCTCTGTTGCTGCCCTTCTTGAAGTGCACTCCCTGATTTCTGCCCCCCTCTCCTCCAACTGTCCTTGCCTGCCCCTCTCAGTTGTCCCCTCCTCCTCCGGACCCCGTCAGTCCGCCTCTGGTCTGTTCTCTCGCTCCCTTCCCTCTCTCCTTACTAAGTTTACCCATGCTCGCTAACCCTGATTTTGCCGACCCTGCTCCTCATCCAGACCCTGATCCTGACCCTGCTCCTGACCCTGATCCTGAGATCCATTAGTAAACTGTGTTCCTCTTTCCCTTAATTTCTTTCTTGTTCTCTGTTACTGTCCTTTCTCTTTGATAATGTCTATTTTTCAGTGGAATATTCGTGGATTTTATGCCAACTTCCATGAACTCCAACTTCTAATTACACAGTTTACACCACTTTGTGTTTGTCTCCAGGAACCCATGCTTGGTGCTCGTCCTGGTCACTTTCCTGGTTATTCCTTTCTTTCTTCCCCTCCCCCCCCAGCTCTTGCTGGGGCCCATAACTCTACTGCTCTCTTAATTCGTTCTGATATTCCCTTCGTCCCCCCTACTTCTTCCATCCCCTATCCATTGTTCTGCTGCCCGTGTTTTTGTGGGTAAATGGTTGACAGTCTGTTCCATTTATCTCCCTCCAAATGCCCCTCTTTCCCTTCCTGATCTTAAGCACCTCCTGGACGCCTTGCCAGAGCCGTTGCTCCTTTTGGGTGATTTCAACTGTCGAAATTCCCTCTGGGGTTATGTTCTGACAAACACCCGAGGCCGTCTTCTCGAACCGTTCGTCCTCGCTTCATCTCTATCTCTTCTGAATTCTGGTGAGCCCACTCATGTGGACTCTCGAACTCGCACCCTTTCCTGTCTTGATCTTTCTCTCTACTCGTCGTCCCTCTACTTAGATTTCACGTGGCAGGTTCTTGATGACCTCCATAACAGTGATCATTTCCCCATCCTCGTTTCCTTTTTCTCTTTCCACCCTCCTCTTTCCTTCCCTAGGTGGCAGTTTGCCAAGGCTGACTGGTGCCTATTCACCCTCCGTGCTACTCTCGCTGACCTCTCCTCTCTGCCTCTTCCTCGCGCCCTCCTCCTTTTTTATGACACTGTCTTCAACGCTGCCCTCAGCTCTATCCCTCGCTCTTCCTCCCGGGGCACACGGAAGTGTGTTCCCTGATGGAATGCGGACTGTGCTCGGGCTGTCCGCTGTAAGCGTGCAACCTGGAAAAAACACCGCCGCCGGCAGACGGCTGAATCTTTTATTCTGTTTCGGAAGGCAAGTGCGGTGGCCCGTAAGACCATCCGTACTGCTAAACGTGAGAGTTGGAAATCTTATGTTTCCACCATTACGTCCGATACTCCTCTACTGCAGATCTGGAAGAAGATCCGCAAGATTGCGGGCAAGTTCGTTCCAGATGTCTCGTCTGTTCTCCACCTCCGTGGGACTCTTGTAGCGGATCCAATGAAGGTCGCGGCCGAACTGGGTTCCCACTTTTCTTCTGTTAGCTCTGGTTTTCATCTTACTCACTCTTTCCTTCTTCGTAAGCCTGTTCGTGAATCTTCTCCTTTAGATTTCCACACTCTTCTCCGCCTTCCCTATAACGATCCTTTCTCTCTTTCTGAACTTCGGTCTGCTCTGGCCCTCTGCGGATCTACGGCAGCGGGCTCGGATGACGTTCATTATGAGATGCTTCGCCATCTCCCTCCGTGCACGTTTCAGTATTTACTGAATCTGTATAACCAGGTCTGGGAGTCGTCGTCTGCCCTGAGGACTGGCTCGATGCCGTTGTACTCCCTATTCGGAAACCAGGGTCTCTCGGTACGTCCCCTAAGGACTTCCGCCCTATTGCTCTCACGAGTTGTGTTTGCAAGCTGTTTGAGCGTATGGTAAATGTCCGTCTTATGTGGTTCTTGGAACACCATCACCACCTCTCTCCTTCTCAATTTGGTTTTCGCAAGTGCCGTAGCACGACTGATGTCCTGGTGAACTTGGAGGTCTATATTCGTACTGCTTTTGCTGCGAAGACCTCCGTTGTTGCTGTCCTTTTTGACCTGGAAAAGGCTTATGACACGACTTTGAGATACCACATTCTGTCCCAATTTCGTTCTTTGGTCTTCGTGGTAATCTCCCTCTCTTCCTTCAAAGCTTTCTCTCTCGTCGTACCTTTCGAGTCAGGCTTGGTGCCACTCTCTCTACCTCTTTTCGGCAGTATGAAGGTGTGCCCCAAGGTAGTGTTCTGAGTACTACTCTTTTTCTGGTTGCCCTCAATATTCTCCTTTCCTTCCTTCCTTCTGGCATCTTCTCCGCTCTTTATGTTGATGATCTTACTCTTTGCTGTCGAGGTGATGATTCGCCTCTCCTTTAACAACAGCTTCAACTTGCGATTGATGCCGTGTCATCTTGGGCCACCGATCTTGGCTTCAAGTTCTCTACTACTAAGACTTGTGCCATGACTTTTACTCGGAAACGGGTCGTTCTTCGTCCCTCTTTGTCACTTTATGGTCATCCCCTTGAGTACAAAGATTCCACGAAGCTTTTGGGGTTATTCTTTGACACTCATTTGTCTTGGTCGCCCCATGTCTCTTACCCCCGTGTTGAATGCTCTAAGGCCCTTAACCTACTTAAGGTTTTGTCCCATACTTCTTGGGGAGCGGATAGGCGCACGTTCCTCTATTTGCATTTCTCTCTCATCCTGTCTAAGCTCGATTATGGTTGCCCTGCATACTCTTCTGCTTCTCCTTCTACTCTTCGCCGTCTTGATCCTTTGCACCATACTGGGTTGCGCCTCAGCTCTGGTGCTTTTCGTTCAACTCCTACCCTCAGCTTGTACGCTGACACTGGCTTTCTGTCTCTCCAGGATCGCCCTGATCGCTACAGTCTTCGCTATCTTGCGCGATCCTTACAGCATCCTAACTCTCGCCTCTATCGTGCTTTGATTTTTACCCCTCCTACAGTTCTGAAACGCCTCTTCCTTGAGCACTTTTCTTCTCACTCCCACTTCGTTCCCATCTTCACCGACGGGTCAAAGTCTGCTGACAGTGTGGGTTACTCTGTTGTTTTTCCTGACCACACTTATATGTGACGCCTTCCTCTGGAGGCTAGCATCTTCACAGCAGAACTCTATGCTATTCTCTATGCTCTTCGTCTCCTGCTTTTCCGGAGGCAATCCTCCTTCGTGGTAGTAGTTGACTCTCGTAGTGCCCTCATGGCTTTAGGGTCCTTTAATCTAGTCCACCCTGTGGTCATCGAGACTCAACATTGGCTGTTTCTTATCTCCAGTAAATTTAACTCAGTTGCGTTTTCCTGGGTTCCCAGCCATGTTGGTGTCTCTTTAAATGAACGTGTTGATGCTGCCACTAAGGACGCTATCCGCACTTGTCCCATCTCCCATAAAGGTGTTCCTTATTCTGACTTTTACCCAGTTATTCATGCCTCCATCCTTGCCCGATGGCAGAGTTGTTGGTCTTCTGTTCTTGGTAACAAACTGCGTACTCTTATGAGTTGTGTGCCCCAGTGGCCTTCCTCCTGCCACCGTAACCGGCGGTGGGAAACGACTCTGGCTAGGTTACGTATTGGTCATACCCGTTTAACTCACGGTCACTTGATGGAGTGCCACCCTGCTCCTTATTGTCCGAATTGCATTGTCCCTCTTACGGTCGTACATATCCTTGTTGAATGTCCTGACTTCCAGGACGAGCGTGTGTCTTGTTTTCCGACTGTCCCCCGCGGTCGCTTGTCCCTTGATAGCATTCTTGGCGACTCTGATGCTTTTGATATCGTTCGCCTTATGCGTTTTTGTTCTCGTATTGGCATCCTTGGTAATATTTAGTGCCCTCTGATTATCCCGCACTTTGATGGTGCTACATAGCCTTCCCGGTTTGGTGCCTTCTATTGATAATTATTTACTTACTATTCCTAGACAAGAGACTCAACGGAGGATATTGGGCTAAATTTTCTGTTAGCAGATCATTTTGAAATATATATTAACACATTTCTTGAAGATATATTATAAAATTGTCTCTGAATACACGTATCTTTTCGCACATTATCACATGGCGACGGAGGGTGTGCGAATAATTTAGTTGACAGATTTCACATTTAGTCAGGCCTATATCAACAGGTAAGGAAAATTTCCAGAGATACTTATAGCCGAGTCTAAACCGAGCAGTAGTAACCTCTAGAAGTCTGCTGATTTTAATGGATGAGCCATAGTTGTTTTAAGATGACTGGGGCTCACAATTCCTAAGTGGTCTTAAGAAGGCTTAGACAACATTTGTCTCATTCAAGGGGTTCAAGAGTGTCGAGAGTTCTTCGTGAGCAAGTTGACAGTTATTTTGTTCTTGTAGTAGATTATCTTCTCGATCTTTTGGTTAGTGTTGGTAGGGTTCACGTCTCTATCAATAATATCAGGGATTTTTGCTTTGTATGGAAGGTGGAGTTGAAGATCCACCTAGACGATATTTTCGACCTTTAGACTCAAAGGAACGTCACTTCTGAGCATACTCTGAACACATCACTTCTGGCAGGTGAGAAGACTTCAGGAAAGTACAAAAGTACCATTCCCTCTACTGAGCTCAGAGCGCCAGCTAAATATTATTACAATTTCTTTACATGTGGTTACGGCACTGATAATGTTTGATATCCGTATTAGCTTCAAAAGTAGGTCACTCCTTAATTCTTCGACCAACAACTTGGGCTGGACGGTAGAGCGACGGTCTCGCTTTATGCAGGTCGGCGTTCAATTCCTGACCGCCCAAGTGGTTGGGCACCATTCCTTTCCCCCGTCCCGTCCTAAATCCTTATCCTGATTCCTTCCAAGTGCTATATAGTCGTGATAGTTTGGCGCTTTCTCCTGATATTCCTCTTCCCTTCCTTGATTCTTGTCATATTTACAGATTTTTATGGTCTTTTGTTATTGAAGTTTTATGGATTTTTTTTTCAATTTAATTACTCTAGTTCATTATATATTTCAATATATTGTATATTGTTTGTTATGTCACAGACTTTAATCGGTGTATAAATCAGTTAAAACATAATTTGACTTATTTTTTTGAAAGACTGGCATATTATAAATATCACTTGCAAAATATTTCGAGTATTTAAAGAAATTACAGTATTCAACTGCCAATTTGCATTCAAATGTTTCAAGAACTTAGTGCAGGTAAGCAGGGGATGAAAGGCAGGGGCGAGGATGCAGAAGTCATGAGTGAGGAACTGGAGACGAGTCGAAGAGGGGAGATAAAGATCGGTGGCCCAATCACCGCGAATTTGAACTTTGTGTAAGGTTGAGTGTAGAGGGCAGTAAGGCTGAGTGGGGCGTCATGTTTAGTGCACACAGGGGCTGGGCTCGCAAGCAGTTGGTAGCTGATGGTTGACTGTAGATGTTGGTGTTTCTACTTCATTTCGTCAGTGGTCTTCTTTTTTCCTTGATTATTTCTGCAATCTCGGATCGTTCGTCTTCTGCTTCTTGGGCTTCTTGGCTGACCTGGAGGTCTGACTACGTGTTGTCATTGTGGTGCTGTCATTGGAGGTTGAAGGCGGAGTGTCCTGAAGGAAATCGTCAGATGAGTATTGGTACTTCCGTGGAGGAGATGGTGTTCCAACAGTCATCCTCTTCCGATGAATCTGCTGAGTCGAAAGCAGAGGTGGTGAATCTTGTTGGTCGAGGGTAATTTGAGGGTTGAGTTCTAGAAAGTTGAGTAACTGCAGCAGGTACTGCATCAGATGTAGAGAGTTCTGTGGGTACACATACGATGGGTTGAACTGTTGGCAGACTCGATAGATGAGTTAGCGTCGGCCCCTGAGTTGCTTCCAAACCGTAGTTGCAGGAACGGGCGGTGCAGGTGTAGACAGTAGGTCCTTAAGTGCGGCAGCACTCACAGTGATGTCGGAGACTGGGGTCAGAAGTCTGAGAACAAGCGGATGGAGTAGAGGTGGTGTAGACCTCATCGGGTACTAACAAGGTCGGGAGGCCATTCACAGTGTACAGAATGTTCAAGATCCTCACATATTCTCGGGAATCAGATCCAGCAATTTTTGAAGCAACTGAAGACAGAGCAGACACATTGCTGCTCTGTGGTTGGTCGAAGTAATGTGGCGGCGACTGCTGGTTCAGAGAGTGGCTGGCAGGCCCCCATTGGCTGGATTGGAGTGTGGTGGTTCCTCCGGTTCCCGGGAGCTCCGGGAAAATGCCGGCTTAAACGTTGATGGTTGAGGTGGTCGCTGATTGGTTAGCTGGGGCTGAAGGGACATCTTTAATATATACTTGAGCAAGTGCTTGCTGTAGCGGAAGATTTGGTTTGTTCCTGGTTCTTGATAACTTCTTTTCTGTGGGGACATCGATGGGAGATTGCAGGATGATTGCCGTTGCAGAGCAGGCAGCATGGTGTTTTGCCGTGTATATAGAATAGTGGTGGTCCTCAGTGCAAATGCTGCACTTTCGGAAGGACTATTGACACTGGTGGAGTGGGAGTACTTGTAGTACCGGATGCACTGGATGACTTTGTAGAATCTTTCCATCTTCAATCGGTGTGATGGCATGTGGATGCCGTAGCAGTAGAAACCATTTGTGGTCGCCAGGGAAGTCTCAGCTACGGAAGTATAGGTGATAGTCAAGGTGCGGTTGTTGCTAAACTGAACTTGATATTCTTCCAGGCCGGAGTTTGCGACCCCGATGTCGTTCGCAATTCTTGATGTTCCTTGGACACAGCTCACAACCTACTAGCTGAGATCACTGACAAAGACAGATCGTGTGTGCAGCAAGGTTCTCAACGTAGGAAGTTGAGAGTGAGGTGCTTGCTACGAAACTTGACCTCGTGATGCAGCAGTGTCTCGAGCTCCTTCTGGCTCGCGAAGTAGAATGAGATGTCTGTATCCTCCTGTCTGATGTCGATAGGTGTTACTTCACCGACTTCTTTAAGTAGCTTTAGGATGTCCATTTTGAAGAACGCATGATTGTTGAGGGACGTACCCCAGACCTTGTGACGCCTGGTACCAGGTCACAGTGGCGATGAACGGACGGCTCGACCAAGCCAATCAGCTAACACAGGGAGTGTTGATGGAAGATGCCCTCCAACTATCGGTGCGGCCGGCTGGCTCATTCGTCACATTACTGAAGAAGGCCTTTCATCTCTTTCAGGTATAAGAAACCAGGTTGGGAGTGGGGCTGACCATCTAGGGAAAGACGATCGTGATCTGTCTGATCGTCTGTGATCTTGTGATCATTATTTCTTGTGATCTGTGATCGTGATCTGTCATCATCCCAATCTGCGTAAATTTCGGAATATTTTATTACATCCAATAATACACATGGTTATTCCGTACTCATTCATTTTACACTGAAATTTTTCACTAAAATAATATTTTATATTTTATTATTGTATTATTTTATATTTTATTATTGCATTATTTTATATTTTATATTTTATTATTGTATTATTTTATATTTTATATTTTATTATTGTATTATTTTATATTTTATATTTTATTATTGTATTATTTTATATTTTAACGTTCTATTATTTTATTTTATATTAATATACTATTTTATTATATGCAATTAATTTACGGTAGAGTGATCATTGGGCCATCCTGTTTGTATAATGAAGCTAAACTTAGTTATTCAAAGATTCAAGTTCAATTCAAAGATTTTTCTTCATAGCTTAATGATATTACTGTGGACATGGTATGAAGATATATAGTGTTTTCCAGGCTCATGGAAATATGAATGGTAATGGTTGAAAGTTAAGGAATGTTGTCCCTGGATTAGTGGTATGTATGTGGGGGTGGGTTAGTTATGCTGTGTCGTCCCTGGTTGAGTGATATGGCGGTGGTGATGAGTTATGCTGTGTCGTCCCTGGTTCAGAGTGTGAAATAAAGGTAAGTGTTTCTAGTAAAAACGATGTTAGTACCATTCCCTCGGGGTTTCATTAATTGTTTTTGCATTTAAAAGTATTATTCGCTTGCTATTACAATTAAATATCGTCACCGTGCTCAGTTGTTTAATATATAATTCATATTTGCAGAACATTATTATGGAGGGACTTCGCAGTTTCAGACCAACAGCTCTAAGTGAGCGAGTGAGGTTTGTGCAAATGTGGGTGGCCGGCATGTCCCTGCGAGCCATAGCTGAGACCACCGGCACCAGCGTGTCCACGGTGTACAGGTGGATACACCGTTGGAAGCGGGAAGGCAATGTCAACACAAAGCATCATTTACACAAATATCACAAAAAATGCAATATATATGTTACTGGTGATCCCAATGCAATTCATTCCTCTCTAACATGGTCAACGGAATGTGGCAAAGGTGTCTATAGTGACTTCAGTTTAAGGTGTGATCTTCAGCAATGCCAAGATATTAATGTTCATCATATGTTCGGAGTGTATTCTGAGTATCTGAAGTTGTTGGCGACGATTCAGAACACATAGAGCTCCTACGAACGCGACGAAGTGTAAACTATCAGCTGGAATTCACGCAGGACATCTAAGAAAGAGCTTGTGGTTAAATTTTTCCATATTTTAAAAAGCTATTTATATTAACTATGTTACTTCAGAAAAAAATATATATTGCAAATGACGTGAGATACATGTCCATCCATTAACAATATAAAATTGTTTTATATAAAATATAGTACACTGAATTAATTTCCATGCAGTCAAGCATGAACAAATGCATGCACAAAGCATGCACAGGAATATCTTTTGCAGCATAATTGAGTCGATTCAGAGAGGAAATGCAAGCTGCAGTCTTGGCAAGTGACTCTCCACTAAAGAGCTGAAAGGAATTAAAAAAAAACATGTGTCAAGTGACGTGAAATTCAATTAAACTTTTTATATGAATAAAATAAGAGTTTATTTAGCAGAAAAATACAGAAAGCAGAAAAGACGGTTAAAGAGTTTCCCTGACAACTATTTAGTTTTAATTCTTATGTTCATTTCTTATTATTAAGATTCGTAAAGTCGATATAATTAAAGGTCGTGTATATAGTAGACTCCTTGACCTGTCTCCCACCTTCTCCCATCATTTCAAGTTGAGTCTTCTAAATATTCAGTTTTCGTCTTGTTGAACAAAATTATTCAGCATTTCCTCGATGGTGCAAATAATGGGAAGCCCTTGAGCGGTATATGTGGAGCTGTATTTTCTGTTAGTGTTAGTATGGTCAAGGTTCTGTTTATTATGTCATTTAGGACTCTTAACTTCTTCTTGTTGTCCTTTGAAAAGAAGTTTGTGTAGAAAAGGTAAATAGGTGTAACAATTTCAGTACTGTTGGCCTCGTCATTAGCGGGATATAACCTTATTCAAGCCAATATTAGGGTCATAAATACTTATCCACCTCAAAGTAAGACAGTAATGTTTATATCTTAGCAGACCAGCCAGAGGCCTAGAGCCCACACACGGATATATAGTTGTAAGAATAAGAAAATCAGGGCTAGCATGGCAGTTCCACTTTATTTTAATGCCATCGTTGAAATCCTTCAGTGAATCCGTTGTTGACAATAGCCTGCATTTCTATCCTGAGGTCTTCATTAACGTGCTTCCAATTAGATTTGTGTGTAAGAGCACGATTGACATAGTGTTGAACAGTGTTGTTCTGTCAGAGAACAGAACCACTGACAGCATTGGCTCCTACTGATTTTCTCAGTGATGCAGTCACGTTAGTGTGATTACTCTGTGTGTGTTTAAGATTTCTTAGTGATCCAATTGTGAGAGTTCCAGCAATTCAAAAAATTATGAGAATTTGAGATAAACATTTGATGTGGCAATTTTATTCTTATATAATGTTATTTCACAACATTGTGAATAATAAATTGCCATCTACACTTCACTGAAAATAATTATGTCATTTCCCTGGGCTCTGGGAGATTGACACCGCGGACCCCAGGCGTGAGGCGAAGCTCTATCGACTGCGCTATTGTACTCGATAGATCTTCGGCCTCAAACACGTGATGTCCGCGGTTCGAGTCTCCTAGAGCCTAGGCGAATACAATATTGTTTATAATTGCATGTAAGGAACGTTCCCGTGATCTGTGCAACATTAAGCTGTGGTAGTTAATTCAAGTGAGAGTAAACTTTTTAAGTCCTGAATGTTTCGATGGTCTTATAACCTCATGGCCATGGATGGGACGGATAGTCTTATAACCTCATGGCCATGGATGGGACGGATAGTCTTATAACCTCATGGCCATGGATGGGACGGATAGTCTTATAACCTCATGACCATGGATGGGACGGATAGTCTTATAACCTCATGGCCATGGATGGGACGGATAGTCTTATAACCTCATGGCCATGGATGGGACGGATAGTCTTATAACCTCATGATCATGGAAGGGACGGATAGTCTTATAACCTCGTTGCCCCCTCCCCGCTCAGCTCGTTGTCGCCGTGTGGGGGCTTAGTGGGCGGCTGCCGGAGTGTGATGCTCCTTGGGATAGTCCTCTGTCCTTTTCTAGCCTTGTGCTCCTGCTGCCGTCCTCTCCAATTCTCCTGGGCACCTTTTCCTTTTCCTTCTGTTTCGTTTTTCTCCCCCCTCTTCTCCTATCTGCTTGCCGTTTCCTGCCGACCTTTTGCTCGTTCTGGTTCTTCCCTTGGACTTCTTCTATTTTGACGTCCGGGTGCTTGAGGAGGCATACTCTTGCACCCGTAGAACTGCTGTACCCGACGTCGAGAGCGAGGGGAACCTTTTATTGTCAATCCCCATTTCGTCACTGAACCCGATCTCGACGGACTGTCTGTTTCTTAAGGTGGCGTTTGTGGGGCGTATACTCACGACGCACCCCTAGGAGGCCCCGGCAAGATCGGCGATAGCTTCTTGTTGGGTGTCCTGCCTCTAATTGTGGCTCCGTGGTGGGTGTGGGGCCACATTCGTGAATGAATTCTTCTTTTAGTCATGATGATAAAGCCTGTTTTGGCTGCTTCTGGTTTACCTTCTCAGGCTCGTGGGGTGGGCGACCAAGCCCCCGGGTCGGTCCGTATTGGAAGACCGGGCTCTGTAGCCTCCGCTGCATTGGGCCCCGACCTTGCTCCTCCTTTGGCCTCTCTGACTCCTTCCCCTGGCTCCCCTCCCTCCTCTGTGGTTGGGTCGAGCCCCAAGCCCACAGTGGTGACTACCTCGTCCCCTGGCGCGGCTCCTTCTCTAGTTGTAACTACTGCGCTTTTTAACCCCTCTCTCTCTGGGGGTTCTCACCGCCGTCCTCGTCACGTCCGCCCTCGCTCGATTCCTTCCAGTTCTGCTACCTATCAAGCCTTGTTTGGTCCCGCTTCGTGGGCCAAATATTTTGATCTCCTCCCTCTTAATTCTGTGCCTCCTGACGATTTCTCCCTCCATCGACATCTCGTTGATTCCGTGGATGCCTCCATTACTTTCAACCCCACTCGTCTCGGTACACGTGTCGTTGCTGCTCCTTCTCAGGATGCTGCTTCCCGCTTGGCTGCCTTATCCTGCCTTGGCGAGACCCCTGTTCGGGTCTCGAAGAACGCTCAGTTGAATGCCAGTGTTGGCACTATTTTGCTGCCGCCCCATGTTGCGACCGGTGTTCGGGACCTGCGCGACTGCCACGACGATATTCAACATATCCTTGCTGCCCAGGGCCATTCTATTCTCCAGGTGGACACGTTTACTCGTCCCCCTCGTGGTAGTCGTCGTCAACCCCTCCGGGTTGTGGAGATTACCTTTGATGGTAGGACCCTTCCACCCTCTGTCATTCTTGCTGGTGCCAGGTGCTCTGTCCAGGAGTACATTCCTTCTCCTCGGCTCTGCAACAAGTGCTGGAGGTTTGGGCATGGTGCCCTCCGCTGCTCCGGGACTGTCTCTCTCTGTCCTTTGTGTGGTGGCGAAGGTCACTCTAAGTCGGAGTGCACTTCTCCCCAGGCTAGTTGCCTCAACTGCGGTGAGGCCCATCCTACCTTCTCCCGTGCGTGTGTCCATTACAAGCTTGAGGCAGCCGTCCTCAACTTGAAGCACCGGGAGCGTTTATCTTTTCCTGAGGCGAGACGCCAGGTTCGCCGGCTCCCGCCTTATGCTAATATCTCTTATGCTCGTGAGTTGCGCTCTTCCTCTCCTCGTCCTTCCCACCTTCTTCAGACTCACAACCGTTTCCGGGCCTTGGACCCTGATGCGCCCACTGCCCCCTCCTTTGTTCCTTTGGGTTCTCTCCCGAAGGATCCTCCTCCTGGTCCTCTGTCTGGGGTTCCCCTTCCTTCTACCCGGTCTGTCGTGTCTCCTGTGTCTTCTTCCTCGTCCCCCTCCGATCCTCCTTCCCATCCTCTTCCTCCATCTATCGGCTCTCCCCGCCGCCTGTCGGTGCGGGTGGATGTCCATCGCTCTCCTAACGGCCGTCGTGTGTGCTCTCGTTCGGCTTCTCCTGTTGAGACACTGGAATCCGTTGCCCGGTACGTAGTTGCTGGGACACCGGTCTCTTTAAGTCAGAAGCGTAAGCCTGGCTCCTCTCCTTCCTCTTCCCCAGCGGGTAAGAAGGCTTCGCTTTCTTCCTCAGCTCCTACTTCTGGCTCTGTTGCTCCTTCCCCTCCCGTTTCAGTGGTTGCGCCCCCTGTTCCTGCTATGGAGGTTTCTTTGGCCCCTGCTTCCCTTTCGGTTACTGCTCTTGCTGGGGTGCGCTCCCCTCTTTCTACTCCCCCTCTTCCTGCTGCTGTCCTTGACTGCTCCTCTCCGTTGTTTCCTCCTCTTCCTCCTCCTCCTCCTCCTCCTCCGGACCCCGCCCGCCCTCCTCTGATCTGTTCTCCCGTTTCCTTCTCTCCGTCTTTGCTCAGTTTACCCATGCCCCCTAACCCTGACTTTGCTGACCCTGATCCCGACCCTGATATTCTTTAACGTGCTCTGTTGCTCTTTCGCCTTTGTTTCTTCCTTGTTCTCTGTTTTTGTCCTTTCTCTTCTCGTCGTTGTCCATTCTTCAATGGAACGTTCGAGGTTATTACGCCAATTTCCTCGAACTCCAACTTCTGATTTCGCGGTTTTCGCCCCTTTGTGTCTGTCTCCAGGAGCCAATGCTTGGTGCTCGTCCTGGTCGTTTTCGTGGCTATTCCTTTCTCTTCCCCCCCCCCCAGCCATTGCTGGGGCTTCTAATTCTTCTGCTCTCTTGATTCGTGCTGATGTTCCATTTGTTCCTTTGCTTTTTCCTTCGCCTCTCCATTGTTCTGCTGCTCGTATCTTTGTGGGGAAATGGTACACAGTTTGTTCCATTTATCTCCCCCCGAGTGTCCCGCTCTCTCTTCCTGATTTGAAACACCTCCTAGACTCCTTGCCGGAGCCTGTGCTCCTGCTGGGTGACTTCAATTGTCGTCATTCTCTTTGGGGTGACGTTCTGACGAATACCCGGGGTCGCCTCCTTGAGCCGTTTCTCCACTCTTCTTCCATGTCTCTTCTGAATTCTGGTGAGCCCACTCATTTGGACTCTCGGACTCGCACCCTTTCTTGTCTTGATCTTTCTCTCTGCTCTTCTTCTCTTTACTTAGATTTCACGTGGCAGGTTCTTGATGACCTCCATGGGAGTGATCATTTCCCCATCCTTGTTTCCTTTTTCTCTTTTCGCCCTTCCCTCTCTTTCCCTAGGTGGCAGTTTGCTAAGGCAGACTGGACCCTATTTACCCTCAGTGCTGCTCTCTCTGACCTCTCCCTTCTGCCTCTCTCTCGCGCTCTCCTCCTTTTTCATGACACTGTCCTCAACGCTGCCCTCCGCTCTATTCCTCGCTCTTCCTCTCGGGGTCCACGGAAGTGCGTTCCCTGGTGGAATGCGGACTGTGCTCGGGCTGTCCGCTGTAAGCGTGCAGCCTGGAAGAGGCACCGCCGTAGGCAGACGACCGATTCTTTTCTTTTCTTTCGGAAAGCGAGTGCGGTGGCCCGTAGGGCCATCCGTACGGCTAAACGTGAATGTTGGGCATCTTATGTCTCAACAATTACGTCCGAAACCCCTCTGGCCCAGATCTGGAAGCGTATCCGCAAGATAGCGGATAAGTTCGTTCCCGATGTTTCACCGGTCCTTCACCTCCATGATACTCTTGTGGCGGACCCGTTGCAGGTCGATTCCGAACTGGGTTCCCACTTTTCTTCTGTTAGCTCTGGTCTTCATCTTCCCCAATCTTTCCTTCTTCGTAAACCTGTCCTTGAGTCTCGTCCTTTAGATTTCTGCACTCATCTTCAGCTTCCCTATGATGATCCCTTCTCTCTCTCTGAACTTCGTTCTGCCCTGGCCCTCTGCGGTTCTACGGCGGTGGGCTCCGATGGTATTCATTATGAGATGCTTCGCCATCTCCCTCCGAGCACGTCTCAGTATTTACTGAGTCTGTATAATCGGATCTGGGTGTCGTCGTCAGTCCCTGAGGGTTGGCTCGATGCCGTTGTCCTCCCTGTTCGCAAACCGGGGTCTCTGGGTACTTCCCCTAAGGACTTTCGCCCTATTGCTCTCACAAGTTGTGTCTGCAAACTCTTTGAACGTATGGTTAACGTTCGTCTGATGTGGTTCCAGGAACACCATCACCTCCTCTCCCCTTCTCAATTTGGTTTCCGCAAGTGCCGCACCAGGGTAGTGTTCTGAGCACTACTCTTTTTCTGGTTGCCCTCAATGGTCTTCTTTCCTCTCTTCCTTCTGGTGTCTTCTCCGCTCTCTATGTCGATGATGTTACCCTTTGTTGTCAGGGTGGTGATTCGCCTCTCCTTCAACGCCGGCTTCAACTTGCAATTGATGCCGTGTCGTCTTGGGCCACAGATCATGGCTTCAAGTTCTCTACTTCTAAGACTTGTGCCATGACTTTTACGCGGAAACGGGTTGTTCTTCGTCCCTCTTTGTCACTTTATGGTCATCCCCTTGAATACAAAGATTCCGCGAAGCTTTTGGGGTTATTCCTTGACACTCGTTTGTCTTGGTCTCCCCATATCTCTTACCTCCGTGTTGAATGCTCTAGGGCCCTTAACCTCCTTCGGGTCTTGTCCCATACTTCTTGGGGGGCAGATAGGCGCACTCTCCTTGCTTTACATTCCTCTCTCGTCCTGTCTAAGCTCGATTATGGTTATCCTGCTTACTCGTCTGCTTCTCCTTCTACTCTTCGCCGTCTTGATGCTTTGCACCATACTGGGTTGCGCCTCAGTTCTGGTGCCTTTCGTTCGACTCCCATCCTTAGCTTGTATGTTGACACTGGCTTCCTGTCTCTCCAGGACCGCCGTGATCGCTACTGTCTTCGCTATCTTGCGCGGTCCATGCAACATCCTTCCTCTCGCCTCTGTCGTGCTTTAACTTTTACCCCTCCTGCAGTTCCTGTTCCTCTTCACCACCTCCCTCTTTCTGTCCGGTTATCTCGCCTGCAGGATTCTCTTTCCGTTCGTATTTCTGATGTTTCTCCTCGTGTTGTTCCTTCTTTGCCCCCGTGGAGGGTCCCTCTTCCGCGGTTTTGTACATCCTTAACCCGTATCACTAAAGCTTTTACCCCTCCTACGGTTCTAAAACGCCTTTTCCTCGAGCACTTTTCTTCTCACTCCCGCTCCGTTTCTGTCTTCACCGATGGGTCTAAGTCAGCGGACGGTGTTGGCTACTCTGTTGTTTTTCCTGATCGCACTTATATGTGTCGCTTGCCTCCAGAGACTAGCATTTTTACTGCCGAACTTTATGCTATTCTCTATGCTCTTCGTCTCCTGCTTTCTCGTTGTCAGTCTTCCTTTGTAGTTGTTGTTGACTCTCGTAGTGCCTCATGGCTCTCGGGTCCTTTAATCCGGTTCATCCAGTAGTTGTCGAGATCCAGAATTGGCGGTTTCTCGTTCACAGTAAATTTAAGTCGGTTGAGTTTTGTTGGGTTCCCAGACATATTGGTGTGTCTTTAAATGAACGTGCGGATGGTGCCGCCAAGGAAGCTGTCTGCTCTTGTCCCATCTCTCGTAAAGGCATTCCGTATTCCGACTTTTACCCGATTATCCATTCCTCAGTCCTTACCCGTTGGCAGGCTTCTTGGTTGTCTGTTACTGGTAACAAGCTACGTACTCTTAAATGTTGTGTTTCCTCGTGGCAGTCCTCCTTCCACCGTAACCGGCGGTGGGAAACAGCTCTGGCGAGGTTGCGTATTGGCCATACTCGCTTAACCCATGGTCACTTGATGGAGCGCCGCCCTGCTCCTTATTGTCCTAGTTGCATTGTCCCTCTTACGGTCGTGCATGTCCTTCTTGAATGTCCTGACTTCCAGGACGAGCGTGTGTCTTGCTTTCCGACCGCCCCTCGCGGTCACCTGTCCCTCGATAGACTTCTTGGTGACTCGGATACTTTTGATATCGTTCGCCTTATGCGTTTTTGTTCTCGTATTGGCATCCTTGGTGATATTTAGCGCCCTCTGATTATTTTGCGTATTTGATGGTGCTACATAGCCTTCCCGGTTTGGTGCCTTCTTTTGATAATTACTTACTTATAACCTCGTTGACAAGGATAGGACAGAAATAATTATCTTCTAGGAGATTTAAGAACTCTGATTTTGTGTCTCAACCTCCGTTATATTTGTCCCTTGATGATTTATTTATGTTGGAAAGGCCAGCGTCTTAAAGGAATGTTCCACATAAGTTTATACAAACAATTCTACTGCTAACATTATGGTAAATTATTTGTTTCTTCTAAAAAAAGGTTTAAATTTGATATATATAATATTGTCCAAAACGGCGTGGTGCAAAGAGATTAGCAAATTAATATTAGTTATTACTGAAATGTAAATTAAAAGTAAAACTCAATAAAATACACAAATTACTGCAATACATTATAAAACTATTAGTTAAAAGCATAGAATCTGTCCTATTCCAAATCTTGAGCGATACATTCTCTAAAAGCTGTTTTACCCGACAATATATATTCTCTAATGATGTAACAACAAGGTCATTGGCTCTAAATGTCTTCTTGCTTACTAGCTTTCCTCACTCCAACTCTAGAAGCAGTGGACCGCTCAAGTGGTATGGCATTGTCTTCTTTCACCTCTTCCTCGTGATTTTGCTTCATTTAGGATAAAACTCGAGAAGCCACTTGTCATGTAATTCTTGCAGATACCCGTGTCGTCCTCCACTGTGTTTGCAATCTTCCTCTGAAAGAGCGTTTAACATCACAATTCTCTTATCGTCCCAAACACAAATGTAAAGAAATCAGTCTTTATGAAAGTATTTGTCAAGTATTTCGTATTGGTTCGAGCACCAAGACATGAACACTCCACTTTTTACGTCCCCCTAAATTAAAGTTATAATTGTTCTTTTGTACATTTTGTTCGGCATTCTCAGGCAGTGAAGGTGGAACCTAATTGCCCACTTCCGCTGTGTGTGTGTGTGTGTGTATTCATCTAGTTGTTAATACAGGGGGTTGAGCTCTGCTCATTCGGCCAGACTCTCAACTGTTAATCAATCAACTGTAACTGATTACTAACAAATTCCACCCCCCCACCACACACACACACACACACACACACACACGCTGTGTGTGTGTGTGTGTGTGTGTGTGTGTGTGTGTGTGTGTGAGTGTGTGTGTGTGTGTGTATATTCACCTAGTTGAATTCACCTGGTTGTTCATGTGGGGATTGAGATTTGCTCTTTCGGCCCGCCTCTCAACTGTCAATCAACTGTTTCTACTACTACTATTTTATTCCCCACACCCCACACACACAAACATCCAGGGAAGCAGCCCGTGACAGCTGACTAACTCCTACTTACTGCTATTAACCTATTTACCTATTTATTGCTAGGTAACAGGGGCATAGGGGTGAAAGAAACTCTGTTCATCGTTTCTCACCGGCGTCCGGGATCGAACCCGGGACCACAGGATCACATGTCCAGCGTACTGTCTGCTCGGCCTGCTGGCTCCCTGTGTGTGTGTGTGTGTGTGTGTATGTACTCACCTAATTGCGCTTGCGGGGGTTGAGCTTTGGCTCTTTGGTACGCAAAAGTGTGTGTGTGTGTGTGTATGTGTGAAAACATTTAAATAATCACTAAATGCCAATTGTGAAAGCACTAAATAAGCACTAAATATTAAATGTGAAAGCACTAAAAATCACTATTTCAAAGCAGATATTGAGTGAAAGCACTCAATATCTGCGTACTTTATGCCATATCAGATCTTGGCAATGTTCTGTCGTGAAGGCTTGGTATCTTGCTACTTGTTAACATCGTCTGCTGCAGACAATATTAACAAGAGTTAATGAAACGCATCTCTTATTGGTAGGCAAAATAAAACTGCGAAAACAAATATTGGAGAGTTAATTTGTAAACTTCCTTTTCAAGTGTAATATAAGGAAAATAGGGAAGATTCGTGCTAAAATCATTGCTCTCACCCTATGAGTCACTTTCTGAATGTATATATATATATATATATATATATATATATATATATATATATATATATATATATATATATGTCGTACCTAGTAGCCAGAACTCACTTTTTGGCCTACTATTCAAGGCCCGATTTGCCTAATAAGCCAAGTTTTCCTGAATTAATATATTTTTTCTAATTTTTTTTCTTATGAAATGATAAAGCTACCCATTTCATTATGTATGAGGTCAATTTTTTTTTATTGGAGTTAAAATTAACGTAGATATATGACTGAACCTAACCAACCCTACCTAACCTAACCTAACCTATCTTTATAGGTTAGGTTAGGTTAGGTAGCCGAAAAAGGTAGGTTAGGTTAGGTTAGGTAGTCGAAAAACAATTAATTCATGAAAACGTGGCTTATTAGGCAAATCGGGCCTTGAATAGTAGGCCAAAAAGTGAGTTCTGGCTACTAGGTACTACTATATATATATATATATATATATATATATATATATATATATATATATATATATATATGTCGTACCTAGTAGCCAGAACGCACTTCTCAGCCTACTATGCAAGGCCCGATTTGCCTAATAAGCCAAGTTTTCATGAATTAATTGTTTTTCGACTACCTAACCTAACTTTTTCGGCTACCTAACCTAACCTAACATATAAAGATAGGTTAGGTTAGGTTAGGTAGGGTTGGTTAGGTTCAGTCATATATCTACGTTAATTTTAACTCCAATAAAAAAAATTGTCCTCATACATCATGAAATGGGTAGCTTTATCATTTCATAAGAAAAAAATTAGAGAAAATATATTAATTCAGGAAAACTTGGTTTATTAGGGAAATTGGGCCTTGCATAGCAGGCCGAGTACGACGTTCTGGCTACTAGGTACAACATAAATATATACATATATATATATATATATATATATATATATATATATATATATATATATATATATATATATATATATGCAAATAAGCCCGAATGGTCCCCAGGACTATATACAACTGAAAACTCACACCCCAGAAGTGACTCGAACCCATACTGCCAGGAGCAACGCAACTGGTATGTACAGGGACGCCTTAATCCGCTTGACCATCACGACCGGACATAAGGAAGTGATAGCCGAAGCTATTTGAACCACTTCCCCGCCGGCACTCGGATGGTAATCTTGGGCATAGCATTTTATCAAATCACCTCATTCTTTGGGGCACACGTGAGGAACACAAATGCAAACAAGCCTGAATGGTCCCCAAGACTATATACAACTGAAAACTCACACCCCAGAAGTGACTCGAACCCATACTGCCAGGAGCAACGCTACTGGTATGTACAGGGACGCCTTAATCCGCTTGACCATCACGACCGGACATAAGGAAGTGATAGCCGAAGCTATTTGAACCACTTCCCCGCCGGCACTCGGATGGTAATCTTGGGCATAGCATTTTATCAAATCACCTCATTCTTTGGGGCACACGTGAGGAACACAATGTGAGGAACACAATGTGTTCCTCACATTGTGTTCCTCACGTGTGCCCGTTCCTCACATTGTGTTCCTCATTTTTCATCAAGCCACTGTCAATGTGAGAGAACTCGTGTCCATGAGCATGGACATGAGTTCTCTCACATTGACAGTGGCTTGATGAAAAACGCAGAGTAACCTCTCACTTGTCTAGTGCCCTCGGGAAGTGGAGATATTTGAGGTGTATATATCTCAAAGTCTCTACTTCTTTTGTAGGGTCTGATGGTGTAGTGGGTTAAGGCGTACTAGTTATGGCAGCTACTGGAAGGTAGTTGTGCTTTCTGGGTTTGAGGCCCAATGGTGGGTGTTGTCCAAAGATTGTTAATCTTCACTTGTGGTTTATGCAAGTATAGGCTTATATATACATATATATATATATATATATATATATATATATATATATATATATATATATATATATATATATATATATATAATCTCTGTGGATTTTCCGCATAAAATGATCAGTGTTTTGTGATCGTCAATTGCATATATATATATATATATATATATATATATATATATATATATATATATATATATATATTAGCTGTACAAGGTGGACATGCATTAGCAATGCATGCACACATTGCTGAGCAACAACACTTTTCACCTATCCCTGCATCCCCATCATTCCCTCTTCCACCTGTAAAAACCCTTCCTTCTTTCCACCCTTTACTCCCTCTCAACACCCTAGCTTAACACTGCTTGCAGATCAATGTTACCCCCAATAAACTACAGGCTAATTAGTTAACTCTGAAATATTAAATGGGGAGGGAACAACAAGAGAAGGGATTATTAATTTAAAATTAATAATTATAAACTCATTAAACACTGCCACCAACTCCCTGTTCAGAATTTGAATGTGTCTATCACTGATCCCCCAGGAAGGAAAGAGATCAGTAATAATAAAACTCAAAGGGGATGGGGACCTGGGTAAAATGTTTGGGAGTAAAAAATGTAATCTTTACTGATTGAAGATTCAAGGACAACTCTGTTATCCATAAAATGGAGAACACCGGGGGATTTCTAGCACAACAAATAAAAACCACAAATAAGAATGTATAACACAGCATTAATCAAAGGGAACAGATAATTAAACACAAATTAACATTAATACACTTTATTTATTATTTAAACACGTTAATTGAAATCCAATATATAAAAAAAAATTGAAAATATATCCTACTCTGATAAAATCTCCTGCGAGGCAATGGTATGACTAATGATGGATATAATACTCCAGCACACTTTGCCTTAAATGCTGCAATCCGCCAACGATGTTGAATGGCTTGCCCTACAGATCAGGAGATCTGTACCCCAGTTGATTCCCAAAGACACACTGACTTTAATATTATCTTAAACTTTTCTTAAACCAGTGGACAACAAACTCCACCCTCCTAGTTCCTAGGCCCAATAAGTCCTGCCTCTCTGGGCCTATAGCCAATGGATTTAAACACAACTGGGTGCTCTGGAAGCTTGGCCAGTGGAATGGACAGGCCATACCCTGTGGGACCCTTTGAGTCCTAAGCCAACAAGGGCCAAGAATCCTTGGCCTCCATTGCTGCAACCAATTAGAACCTGGCTTGAACATAAGGATCAATTCCTCTTGGCAGAAAACGTATGTACTGGAAAAAGCAGTAACAACCCCTCGTGAGAACAGTTGCTAGCCAGCCATCCAACGACATTTGAGACCTACGGTTTATGGCTCCTCAATTCGTCACTGGTAGAAGCAAGGCAGGGGAAGAGGGGAAACGAGTGAGGGGGGGGGGGAGAGGAGAGGGAAAATGAGTGGGAAAATGAAGTGGCGAAAGGAGAGGGCCAAGAGAGGGCCTCTTGACTCAGGGATTATGACCAGTGAGGGTGGACTGTGACAAATGGCAGGGATGACCAAAGGGAGAGGGAGACGAACGACGGCAAGGGGAGAGGGGAGAAAGGGGAGGGAGGAGAAAAGAAGGGGAGAGGAGAAGAGAGAAGCCATGGACTGAGCACAAAATAATTACACAACATCTCCTCATCCTCCCAACCATTTCCCACTTTTCAGTCCCCTTGTCCTCCCCCACCATTCCCCCTCCCCATCTCCTCGTTCACCCCACCATCCCCAACTCCCCCATCTCCTAGTACTCCCCACCGTTCCCGACTCCCCCATCATCTCGTTCTCCCCACCATCTCCCACTCCCACGTCCCCTCGTCCTTCCCACCACCCCCTCTGTCCCCTCATCCTTCCCACCACCCCCTCTGTCCCCTCGTCCTCCCCACCATTACCCCCTTTCCCGTCCCCTTGTCCTCCCAACAATTACCGATTCTCCGGTCCCCTCGTCCTCCCCACCATTCCTCACTCCCTCTTCCAATGCATTCCAGAATGATCTGATGCTCCAGTCAGAAAAATGGGAACGTCAAATGCTCTAATGTTCCCATCAATTAAAAGTAAGAACAGTTAAAAAAAAAGTAAAAAAAAATAAAAAAATAAAAATCAATTATATATATGAAATAAACAGAATGGTAAAAAAAACTGATAAATTCCAATGCAATGTCACACAAAATAATTAAATCAAGATGTAAATAAATAGAAATCTATGAAAATTCCATTTATCAATGCAATAAAAAACACTGAAATGTAATCGTAAAATTTAGTATAGCGTGTGTTGCTCTTATGTGCAACAGATGGCTCTGTTTATAAAAAAGCATGTGTTTATCGGTCACAGGTGTTGCATCTATATAGTAGGTATATAAAAATACATGCATATTTGAATGAAACATTGTGTCAAAATTTCAAAGCAATCGGGGAAGAACTTTCGGAGATTACAACGTGTGTTGCTCTAATGACCAAAAGATGGCGCTGTCTAAAAAAAACAAAAACATGTTTTTCCTGTCACAGGTGAGGCATGTATATAGGAGGTATATAAAAACATGCTCCGATTCGAATGCAACGTTGTGTCAAAATTTCAAATCAATTGGTAGAGAGGTTTTGAAGATTTCACTCACATGCAAAACTCTTGGAAACACACTTTTTCCCCAAAAATCATGTTTTTCCCCCTCACAGATGTGACATATATAAAATATGGATATAAAATCTGCTTGGATGTAAATGGAACGTTGTGTGAAAATTGCAAAGCAATTGGTGAAGATCTTTGAGAGATTAGCGATTTTGAGGAAACGAACATTTACATTTTAATTTATATACCAGCTGTACCCAGCTACACCTTGCTGTGGCTCAACAATGCATGTGCGTTGCTGAACCACAGCAACCTTCCTTTGTTCCCCCAGTTCTCCCTCCCCTGTCTCCTCGTCCTCCCATCCATTATCCATTCCTCCCCCCTCCTCCGTTCCCTTGTCCTCCCCACCATCTCCAACTACACCATCCTCTCGTCTTCCCCACCATTTTCCACTCCAGCATCCCCTTCCTCCTCCCCACAATCTCCCACTCCCCAATTACCTCGTCCTCCATACCATTTTCCCCCTCCCTTGTCCACTCTTTCTCCCCTCCATCCCCAATCCCCTGTCTCATTTTCCTCCCCACCATTATCCATTCCCCTGGGCTCTCATCCCCACTATTATCAATTCCACCAGGCTCTCATCCCCACCATCCCTAACTTCCCCAGTTCCCTCATCCTCCCCACTATTACCCCTTCCCCTGTTCTCTCGTGCTCACCACCATCCACCACTTCTGTCCCATCGTCCTCACCACCATTCCCCATTCCCTCGTCCAATGCATTCCCAATATGGTAAACAACACAGCTCAATTCCAATGCAATATCGCACAAAATAATTAAATCAAAATGAAAATAAATCAAAATCTATGAAAATTCAAATTATCAATGCAGTCGGAAACATTGAAATGGAATCGTAACATATTTACAGTGCGTTGCTCTTACATGCAACAGATAGCACTGTTTTAAAAAAAGCATGTTTTTACCTGTCACAGGTGTGGTGTCTATATAGTAGGTGTATAAAAACATGCACGGATTCAAATAGAACCTTGTGTCAAAATTTCAAAGCAATCGGTGACGAATTTTTGGAGATTACAGCGTGTTTTGCTTTTACGTCTAACAGATGGCACTGTTTTTCAAAAAATCATGTTTTTTTTTACAGTCACAGGTAAAGCATGTATATAGTAGGTATATAAAAACATGCGCTTATTTGAATGCAACGTTGTGTTAAAATTTCAAAGCAATCGGTAAAGAGATTGAAGTTTTTAAAAAAAGGCATGTTTTTCTCAGTCACAGACGTGATATATATATAAAATGTATATAAAAACCTGCTCTAATGCAAATATAACAGTGTGTGAAAATTTCAAAGCAATCAGTGAAGAACTTTCAGAGATTAGCGATTTTGAACAAACGAACATTTCCATTTTTATTATATACTGTCTGTACCCGGCTACGCGTTGCTGAGCCACAGCAATCTTCCCCTTGTCTCCCAGTTCTCCCCACCGTTCCCCCTCCCCCGTCCCCTCGTCTTCCCAACCATTCCTCACTCTCCTGTCCTTTCGTCTTCCCAATCATACCCCATTCCCCTGTCCCCTCGTCTTCCCCACAATTTCCTTCCTCCCCATCCCTGTGTCCTACCCACCATTCCCCCACTGCATCGTCCCCTTATCCTTCTAACCAATCCCCACTCCACCGTCCCCTCGTACTCTCCTCCATCTCCCACTCCTCCTCCCCCCCCCGGCCTCCCTATCATTCTCCTCTCCCCTGTTCCCTCGTCTTCTGCACCATCCCCCACTCTCCTGTCTGCTTGTTCTTCCCATCATTCTCCATTCCCCTGTCCCCTCGTCCCCACCATCCCCAACTTCCCCGTCGCCTCGTCCTCCACACCATTACCCCCTCCCTTGTCCCGTCGTCCTCAGTAACATCCCCCACTCCCGTCCCCTCATCCTATCCACCATTCCCCACTCCTTCGTCTGATGCATTCCCAAATGATCTGAAGTTCCCATCAGAAAATATGGAACATCAAATGATCTGATGTTCCCATCACTGAAATATAAGAAAAACAATTAAAAAACGAAATAAAAAACAATGAAGAAATAAAAAAAATAAACTATACTCACAAAATGGTATGGTAAACAACAAAGCTCAATTCCTAAGCAGTGTCACAATAAACATTAAATCAAAATGAAAATAATTCGAAATGAAGGAAAATTCAATTTATCAATGAAATTGGAAACATTGAAATCTAATTGTAACATTGAGAATAGTGTAAGTGGTTCATACGAGCAACAGATTGTAACACGGGTAGGGTTTCTCTACTTATCTTTCCTTCTTCTTTTCCCTCTACCCGTATTCTTACTTTTTATCTCTACAAGGGACTCCAAAACTTTTACTAAAGCCAACTCCACGCCACGTGGTCCTAAGACGATTGACCGACTTAGGATTCTACAACCAGTATGACGTGACCTAGGCTTCGAGCAAAACCCTAGAGTCGCCTCCGCCGCCCCCACCAGACCAGTAACACTGAGCAATGATCGAGGTCTGGATCGATCATGCTAATTAATCAACCTTGGGGCTGGATGCCCACTATAACCGATATCCCTTAAGATCTTAAGTGTGGAATTAATTAAACGGGAATGATGAATTCCGATTCGATGTTAGAATCGGCACCCAATTCAACTCTACCTCGTGTGGACCACGTGACCAGGACAAGTAAAACATAAACAAATGGAAACAATAAAAATGCAAATTATTAACTAATTAATTTATTAAAAGAAACTAAAACAAAATCTAAATATGTTCACTCCCTGTCACTTTAACACTCCCTACTTGACCTGAATGCAATGAGTTGACTATCCCTATAAATAACAAATAGCAACTATACCTCTATGTTTTACCAGCTAAAGATGTTGGGCTGGTCTTGGGGGAGAGGTAAGATGGGTTGACCTCCCCCAGTTGATCTTGTGTCCACACTGATTTCTCCTCGTCTGGTCTACCCCAGACTAGAGCATTGTATCCTTCCGCATAGTCTAAGTTTTACCAAGTTACTTAGCCAGGTTTAAGTTATAACAATTAACCTCTGTTGTACTTAATTGATCCAGACTGGTTGAATTATTTTACTGAAATTAAATTACACAAGCACCTAACGGCAGAGTTGTTCCCGATCACAAAAATGGTTAATTGAACTTTGAGAAATAGTAGACATGTCAACCCTGATGACCTATGACCGCCGGTCACTCCGCCTTACAACTTAGATCTGATTCGTGTCGTCACTGATGGTGACTTAACTCAATAATTAGAATACTCTTGGTACTATAACCAGGAATATTATACAATACAATTTTAATACAAAATGAATAAAGGCTAATTTCTCTAAATTACTGAATACTATAGGATGATTCATTATACGCAGCTATGAACAAGGCGTCGATTATTTTCACCGCGAATTCCCCTAGGGTCAGGACCCGGGTCACCACGCGGCTCAGCTTCCCATTCTCTTTTGTCGATAAACCACTCTGGATAATTCTTACAACCAGCCTAGTTTGTTACAAGATGGCGCTGTTTCTCCAGAATGCATGTTTTTACTGGCACAGGTGTGTGGCATCTATACTTATACTCACAAAATGAACGGTATGGTAAACAACACAGCTAAACTCCAACGCAATATCCGACAAAACAATTAAATAAAAATAAAAATAAATCGAAATAAATAAAAATTTTATTTGTCAATGTAATTGGAAAGATTGAAATGGAATCGAAACATATTTATTACAGTGTGTAATAAATGTGCACCTTGTGTAATAAATGTCTCTTACGTGCAACAGATGGCGCTGTTTCTTAAAAAAAGAAGAATGTTTTTACATTTTACAAATGTGGCATCAATACTTATACTTTTGAAATGAACGGTGTGGTAAACAACACAGCTCAATTCCAACACAATGTCACACAAAATAATTAAATCAAAATTTAAATAAATCAAGATCAATGAAAATTCAATTTTTTAATACAATCAGAAACATTGAAGTGGAAATCATAACATATTTAGTATAATGTGTGTGTGTGTCGCTATTACGTTCAACATATGACGCTGTTTTTTCTTTAAATTAAGTGTTTACCTGTTAGAGGTGTGGCATCTATACAGTAGGCATATAAAAACACGCACAAATTGAATGGAACGTTGTGTCAGCATTTCAAAACAATCAGTAAAGAACTTTGGGAGATAAGAGCATGTATTGCTCTTACGTCCAACAGATGGCGCTGTTTACCAAAAACAGCATTTTTTTCCCCGTCACCGGTGAGGCATGTATATAGCAGGTGTATAAAAACATGCGCCTATTTAAATGCAACGTTGTGTCAAAATTGCAATGCAATCGGTAAAGAGGTTTCGAAGATTTCTCTCGTTTTGAAAAACATACGAAAAACTAAATTGTTCAAAAATGCATGTTTTTTCCGTCACAAACGTGCCATCCATATAATATGTATATAAAAATCCGCTCTGATGCGAATGGAACATTGTGTGAAAATTTCAAAGCAATCGGTGAAGAACTTTTGGAGATTAGCGGTTTTGAACAAACGAACATTTCCATTTTTTTTATAATGACGAGCAGGTACCCGTCACGCGTTGCTGTGGCTCAGTCTGCTTAAATGGGAAAGAAACAAAGAAAAGAGAAGGCGTACGTTTCTAATATGTTTAAATTAATATCACAATGCTTGTCGTATACAATATTTTTTGTAGGGCCATTGTCGGTGGAGAAATAGAGATTGTCGGGTTTGCCGACTCTAGAACACCTAACATATAATGGTCCATGAGAAAAGCCATCCGTGTCTAGATATAAACTGCACAATTCTAAAGATTGACCCTGACCTTTGTTGATGGTTATTGCAAACACCAATCGAATTGGAAATTATAATCTCTTAAATTGAAATGGAATATGTTAGAATGATAGGAATGCGAGAAATGAGGACATCTTCACCTTTGAAAGGTCCTGTCAAGATTGTTGCTTCTACGACTTCACTGATTAATTTTTTTTCCTGCAAGGCGCGTGGCGTTGCAAAGTTTTGGCTGGTTGGTATTTTGCAACATGATAATTGACAAGCCGATTTTCAATTGCCGTACGTGTGATGGTATCCTTGGCAGATCGAGTGAATTAAAAAATTCTGTTGGATAATTAACAGCTTTATCTGCTTCCTCAACAGTGTCGACGGACTTGTATGTGACTGCCTCGCTTTGTATGTTAGACTGAATAATATTGTTAAGGTCGTAGACGTTTTGTTCTTGGCCACAAGAATAGATCGTTCACTCAGCCAATCGTGATTCTTATAATTGGTTTGAATATTGGGAAATACTTTTTCATCCAATTCTTCTTTTGACGTCACTAAATTGCAGAAGTTATGAGGCAATGAAATTCGTCCTGAGGTCAGATCAACCGGCACGTTTACGTTCCCAATTTCCAGAAATTGATGTAAGAATATCTCATCTGATGGATCGTTTTGCAGTAGCTACATAACTACACGCATATTTGTGGTTACTTTAAATGCCTTTACGTGGCGCCACGAAGTAGAGTATTTCAGGTAGGCATTTATTTCATCCGCTGGTGTCGCTCGAGGAATTACAGGTAATGTTTGCCTGAAATCTCCTGCAACCAATATTAACGCGTTCCCAAATGGTCTGACGTTTCCACGCAAATCTTGCAATGATCGATCAAGAGCCTCGAGCGATTTTTTGTGGAGCATTGTGCATTCATACCAAACAGTAAGTTTGCATTTCTGCAATACTTTTCTTAGGCCGGATGCTTTGGAAATGTTGCACGTGGGAGTTTCAATGAATTGCAAGTTCAATGGCAATCTCAAAGCCGAAGTAGCAGTTCATCCACCTGATAGGAATGTCGCAGCAATTCCGGACGATACAAGAGCTAAGGTTATGCCAATTTGGGATCGAAATGCTGGCAGAATCAATCTAATTAGGAATGTTTTACCACTTCCTCTTGGCGCATCTAAGAAGATTTCTCCAAGCCCGTTATTGGCTATGAATTATTTGATTATAAATGCTTTTTCGCTCAAGCGTTATCTTAGGAATATTTGGTTAAACATTTGAGAACAGATCACCCGTGTTGTAATTTTGTTCACGATGCAATTCTACATTGAACGAAGCAGCAGCAGATCGATTCTGTGATGGCATTTCCAATTGATTGAGAACTTTGTTCGCGATTTCTAAGCATAAGTCTTCAATGATTATCAACGCTTCGTTGTAGATTTTTGCTGTAAAAGCCATGGTCATATTTGAATTTTCCTTCCGTATTCGATGGATAATATCTTTAGCCATATGCCATTTACATTTCTCCCATAACTCTGTTGGAGATGAAGGAGAGCCGGTGGTCAATATGATTGCAAACAATGCACGAATTTGATTTGGATGTGACGTGTTGGACGCGTCATTAATGCATACATCCCAGTGTCGGTCGTTCTCCAATGAATTCAGAGCTTGACATACACTACGGGAAGTGGCATGTGTTACTCCGTTGACAAATCTCAGTTGCTGGAAAGACGTTGGACCGGGCACATTTACCAACAGAATACGAAGAAAGAAGCATTCATCCTGATTGGGATGGACGGTGTACAGTCTGCTTATCGTAGTTTATTTGAAAATGCCAGGTTGTCCGTCGACTCGCTCTCCTCGTTTGCGTCGTTCAAATAATTTTCTACTGGCATTCCATGCGTAATACGTAGGCACTTCATAATACAGCAGTGTTTTGGCAAACACGTCATTCTGACATAACGTGAAGAAAGCAGTTTACGCTGTAGTCGGTGGATTCATAGCTGTTTGTTGCACATTTGTTGCTGAGAAATTGTCGTGTTGTCCAATTTCATGTTTTTAAAACAAAAACAAAAATACTAATGAAATATTTCAATTCAAACGCAGATCAATCGACACAGCTCAGTTTCACCATTAATTGCACTGAAAAATAAGAACAGTTAAAAAAACGAAATGAAAAACAACGAAAAAAGAAACAAATAAACTATACCCACGAAATGAACGGTATGGAAAACAACACATTTCAATTCCAATGCAATGTCACAAAAAATAATTAAATCAAAATGAAAACAAATAAAAATTTATGAATATTCAATTTATCAATGCAATCGGAAACATTGAAATGGAATCGTAACAAGTGTTGTATAGCTTGTGTTGGTCTTACGTGCATCTGATTGCGCTGGTTAAAAAAGCATGGTTTACCTGTCACAGGTGTGGCATCTACATAGTAGGTATATAAAAAGACGCACGTATTCGAATGGAACGTTGAGTCAAAATTTCAAAGCAATCGGTAAATAACTTTTGGAGATTAAAGCCTGTGTTGCTCATGCGTCCTACAGATGCCCTATTTAAAAAAAAAGCATGTTTTTTTCCTGTCACAGGTGAGGCATGTATATAGTAAGTGTATAAAAACACTTGCCTATTCCAATGCAACGTTGTGCCAAAATTTCAAAGCAATCGGTAAAGAGGTTTCGAAGTTTTCTCTCACATAAAAACATATGAAAAACAGTTTTTCAAAACATGTATTTTCAAAAACATGTATTTTCCTGCCACAGGTGTGGCATCTATGTAGTAGGTATATAAAACCATGTGTATATTCGAATGGAAGGTTGTGACAACATTTTAAAGCAAATGGTGAAGAACGTTTGTAGATTACGGTGTGTGTTGCTCTTATGTCCTTCAGATGGCATTGTTTATCAAAAACAGCATGTTTTTTCCTGTTACAGGCAGGCATGTATATAGTAGGTATATAAAAACATTCGTCTATTCGAATGCAATGTTGTGTCAAAATTTCAAAGCAATCGTTAAAGAGGTTTCGAAAATTTCCCTCACATGAAAAACATGTGAAAACACCGTTTTAAAAAAAATCCTTTTTTTTCCTGTCACAGACATGATATCTATATAGTGTGAATATAAAAACTCGCTCCAATGCGAATGGAACTATGTCTGAAAGTTACAAAACAATCTGGGAAGAACTTTTGGAGATTAGTGATTATGAACAAACGAACATTTGTTCGT
Source organism: Procambarus clarkii (assembly GCF_040958095.1). Taxonomy (NCBI): domain Eukaryota; kingdom Metazoa; phylum Arthropoda; class Malacostraca; order Decapoda; family Cambaridae; genus Procambarus; species Procambarus clarkii. Next base: position 14,017,721 of record NC_091181.1, on the reverse strand, counting down.
TTGTTCAAATCTGTCCGCTATCATCCCGATTGTTTTATCCACAGTGTATAGTGATCCGGCTTGTACTCCTCTTGACATACCAGAAAACATACTAAGGAAACTACTCCAAGTTTGTATTAAAGAGGCACCCTTCTTGAGCCCGGATGGGCACATGTATAAGCAAGTAGATGGTGTCGCCATGGGTTCTCCCCTAAGTGTCCTGTTTGCAAACTTCTACATGGATAACATCGAGCAGAAGTTCTTAGTTGACATGAACTTGAAACCTGCGATATACTGCAGGCATGCTGACGAAATTTTTACACAGATACCTGATGTCAGACGTCTGCAGGAGCTGAAGGAGGCATTTGAGTGGAATTCTGTGTTGAGTTTCAATTACAAGATGGAGAAGGATGGGAAGCTGCCCTTTCTAGTCTGGGAAAGGAGCGGAGGCTTCCATATTGCAGTCTACACTAAGGAAACAAACAAAGGAATGTGCCTCAATGCCAATAGTGACTGCCCAGATAGGTACAAGAGGGGTGTTGTCAACGCTTACATCGACCCTGCTCTCAGCCACAGCTCAGGATGGAAGCAAGTCGATGATGAACTCTGTAGGGTAAGGCAGGTCCTAGTCAACAACGACTTTTCTAATGTTTTTTTTGTATACATCATAAAAATAAAGGTAAAACGCCATGCAACCTCTGAAGAGTCAACTAACACAACATATGTACCCCCAATTAGACTATTTTACAGGAACTTCTTTTCGACAGCTCATAAAACGGAAAAAAGGGTCCTGAAAGATATTGTAGATAGGAACGTTATCCATACAGACAAAAATAAAAAAATACAATTAACGATTTACTATAAAACCAAAAAAAACGGCCAACCTACTCATGAAAAACTCTCTAGACACAAAGCAGATCGCCTTGAAGGAAACCAACGTCGTCTATGCCTTCAAATGTCAGCAATAAACAGCCAATTAATGCACAACTATATTCTACCCACTTCAAGACTCCGAACCAATATAGAAGCATCAAGAGAAAGTATGGGCCGATAGGCCCTCTGCAGTTACTTCCATTTTTATAATCTCTTATCCAATTAATACCCATAGTTTCGTGTTTTGTCTTGTGTTTGTCACAAGTTTGTTCACCTCACCCAAAACTGTTGTACCATATCACCTCACCCAAATTCGAGTCTAAGTATGACGGACCAGCGTGTTTACAGGTTACAGTTGTGTGTGTAAACTAAAGTCTTTGAAAATGTAATAAGTTATTACGAAAAGCGTTCAGGCGTCGAGTCAGACTAGAAATAAAAAGGAATTTTGGAGAATTGATTTTTCAATTACCGTCGACAGTGAAAAAAAAACATAAGAAATATTGAAAAATTCATGTTGGAATTATTAATCTTACCTTTTCGGTAATACTTAACAACATATGTTTTCAAGAAAGACTGCTACCAAAATATACTAATATATATATATATATATATATATATATATATATATATATATATATATATATATATATATATATATATATATATATATATATATATATATATATATATATATTTATATTGGTGTATACTGGCAGCAGGTTTTCTTTCAAACATGTTTCATTGAATATGACCGCATATTCTGTATTTATTATTTTCTGGTTTAGGGCTTCTATCCCTCTAACTATTTTCTTAGCATCAGGGCTTAATTGAAATAGGAGTTCTCCAAAACTCATTTTCGTACTTTTAAGGTGAAGAAAAGAAGTGATTTACTATAGAGTGTAATACACTTATTTGTATAATTTGCACGACGTTTCGAACCTCCATGGTTCATTCTCAAGTGAACAGATCTTACAATACTAGTTGATTTTATACCCGCATTAGGTCAGGTGATAATACAATGAAGGTGAAAACATGGGGGGATACATAAGGGATAAACATAGGGGCTGCAGAAGGCTTATTGGCCCATACGAGGCATCTCCTATCTAAACACAAAGATTAATCCAGTGTAATTGGCCTGTTATGTTGGACATTGTCTTCTGTGTTGGCATCGATATGTTCTTGTCTTGTCCTTACTCTCATGGTGGGTAGAGTAAATAGTTCCGTGATTTGGGTGTTCATGGTAGGTCGCTCTATTCTTATGTGAATTGCCTCAAGAATTTGTAATCTTCTTGAATCTTGGGTTTTGTCTATTATGCAAGTATTCTTGTTCAACATTTCTCTTGTTAGAGTAATGTCATGGGCTTGTCTCGTGTGATTCCTAGGGGCACCAGATTGAAGATGGCATGTCAAACGCCTCGTCAGCTTGGTCGACGTCATACCTATGTACTTACATTGAAGGTTACATCCTTCGTGGGGGCAAGTGTACATGTATACAACGCTTGACTGCTGTAGAGGGTTCTCCGTCGGCTTCGGGCTGTTTTTGATAAGGAGTTCGGAAGTCTTCTTGGTTTTGTAGAATATTATCAGGTTTATGTTTTGGTTAGGAGTAGTGCTTTTTACTCCTTTACGGATTATTTCTTTCATTATTCTTTCCTCTTTTATATGTTCACTGTGCATGGTTGATTTGTAATATAATTTTATTGGGGGTGTTGTGGTTTCTGTTTTAGGTTCTGAATTATACCAACGGTCCAAGTGTCTTCTTATAGCAGCGTTTATTTCCGCGTTGCTATATCCGTTGTTCACCAATACCTGAGTTACTCTTTCAAACTCTCTACTCACGTTGCTCCATTCAGAGCAGTGGGTAAGCGCTCGACGAATATAAGCATTGAGAACACTGGCTTTGTATCTTTGGGGGCACTCACTTCTACCGTTCAGGCATAATCCTATGTTGGTGGGCTTGGTATATACGTTGGTGCTTAAAGAGGTTCCTGTTTTTGTTATTAGTACATCCAAGAATGGCAGACTGTTATTTTCACTATTTTCATGTGTAAATCGGAGTACTGACTCTCTCTCTAGGTGTCTTTTTAGGTCAATTAGTTCATCTGAGTCTTTTACTATTACGAATATGTCATCTACATAACGGCAGTATACAGTTGGTTTTTGTCTGCTACTGAAGACCCTATCTTCGATGGTTCCCATATAAAAATTAGCAAATAAAACTCCTAAGGGGGAGCCCATTGCTACTCCGTCTATTTGTAAATACATGTCTCCTTGTGGACTGATGAAAGGGGCTTCCTTTGTACATGCTTCGAGAAGACTTTTCAAGTGTGGCTCAGGTATGTCTAATTTGGGGGTGCTCTCGTCTCTGTATACTCTGTCCAGTATCATTCCTATGGTTGTGTCGACTGGGACGTTGGTAAAAAGGGATTCAACGTCCATGGAAGCGATGATTCCATCGGGCTGGGTAGATTTGATCAATTCTAGGAAATCTGCTGATGATTGTAGACTAAACTTACTTGGAGTGTATGGAGTTAGGAGTTCATTGAGTTTCTTTGCCAGGTGATAAGTTGGGGTTGGTATTTGGCTGATTATAGGGCGTACTGGGTTACCTGGTTTATGCGTCTTAACATTGCCGTAGGCATATCCTAAGCCATAGTCGCCTTGAAGTTTATTGAAATGCACACTACCTTTCTTTGCGTTGATTGCTGTAATTGTTTTGTTTACTTTCCGCTTAAGGTCTTCTACGGGGTTCCTCGTGATTCGTTGAAATTTGGAGTCGTCACTTAGGATGTCGCTAATTTTGTTCATGTATTCATGGGTAGGAATCAATACATATGCTGCTGTTTTGTCGGCTTTTCTTATTGTTACGTCTAACAATAGACGTAACAATAAGAAAAGCCGACAAAACAGCAGCATATGTATTGATTCCAACCCATGAATACATGAACAAAATTAGCGACATCCTAAGTGACGACTCCAAATTTCAACGAATCACGAGGAACCCCGTAGAAGACCTTAAGCGGAAAGTAAACAAAACAATTACAGCAATCAACGCAAAGACAGGTAGTGTGCATTTCAATAAACTTCAAGGCGACTATGGCTTAGGATATGCCTACGGCAATGTTAAGACGCATAAACCAGGTAACCCACTACGCCCTATAATCAGCCAAATACCAACCCCAACTTATCACCTGGCAAAGAAACTCAATGAACTCCTAACTCCATACACTCCAAGTAAGTTTAGTCTACAATCATCAGCAGATTTCCTAGAATTGATCAAATCTACCCAGCCTGATGGAATCATCGCTTCCCTGGACGTTGAATCCCTTTTTACCAACGTCCCAGTCGACACAACCATAGGAATGATACTGGACAGAGTATACAGAGACGAGAGCACCCCCAAATTAGACATACCTGAGCCACACTTGAAAAGTCTTCTCGAAGCATGTACAAAGGAAGCCCCTTTCATCAGTCCACAAGGAGACATGTATTTACAAATAGACGGAGTAGCAATGGGCTCCCCCTTAGGAGTTTTATTTGCTAATTTTTATATGGGAACCATCGAAGATAGGGTCTTCAGTAGCAGACAAAAACCAACTGTATACTGCCGTTATGTAGATGACATATTCGTAATAGTAAAAGACTCAGATGAACTAATTGACCTAAAAAGACACCTAGAGAGAGAGTCAGTACTCCGATTTACACATGAAAATAGTGAAAATAACAGTCTGCCATTCTTGGATGTACTAATAACAAAAACAGGAACCTCTTTAAGCACCAACGTATATACCAAGCCCACCAACATAGGATTATGCCTGAACGGTAGAAGTGAGTGCCCCCAAAGATACAAAGCCAGTGTTCTCAATGCTTATATTCGTCGAGCGCTTACCCACTGCTCTGAATGGAGCAACGTGAGTAGAGAGTTTGAAAGAGTAACTCAGGTATTGGTGAACAACGGATATAGCAACGCGGAAATAAACGCTGCTATAAGAAGACACTTGGACCGTTGGTATAATTCAGAACCTAAAACAGAAACCACAACACCCCCAATAAAATTATATTACAAATCAACCATGCACAGTGAACATATAAAAGAGGAAAGAATAATGAAAGAAATAATCCGTAAAGGAGTAAAAAGCACTACTCCTAACCAAAACATAAACCTGATAATATTCTACAAAACCAAGAAGACTTCCGAACTCCTTATCAAAAACAGCCCGAAGCCGACGGAGAACCCTCTACAGCAGTCAAGCGTTGTATACATGTACACTTGCCCCCACGAAGGATGTAACCTTCAATGTAAGTACATAGGTATGACGTCGACCAAGCTGACGAGGCGTTTGACATGCCATCTTCAATCTGGTGCCCCTAGGAATCACACGAGACAAGCCCATGACATTACTCTAACAAGAGAAATGTTGAACAAGAATACTTGCATAATAGACAAAACCCAAGATTCAAGAAGATTACAAATTCTTGAGGCAATTCACATAAGAATAGAGCGACCTACCATGAACACCCAAATCACGGAACTATTTACTCTACCCACCGTGAGAGTAAGGACAAGACAAGAACATATCGATGCCAACACAGAAGACAATGTCCAACATAACAGGCCAATTACACTGGATTAATCTTTGTGTTTAGATAGGAGATGCCTCGTATGGGCCAATAAGCCTTCTGCAGCCCCTATGTTTATCCCATATGTATCCCCCCATGTTTTCACCTTCATTGTATTATCACCTGACCTAATGCGGGTATAAAATCAACTAGTATTGTAAGATCTGTTCACTTGAGAATGAACCATGGAGGTTCGAAACGTCGTGCAAATTATACAAATAAGTGTATTACACTCTATAGTAAATCACTTCTTTTCTTCACCTTAAAAGTACGAAAATGAGTTTTGGAGAACTCCTATTTCAATTAAGCCCTGATGCTAAGAAAATAGTTAGAGGGATAGAAGCCCTAAACCAGAAAATAATAAATACAGAATATGCGGTCATATTCAATGAAACATATATATATATATATATATATATATATATATATATATATATATATATATATATATATATATATATATATATATATATATATATATATATATATGTCGTACCTAGTAGCCAGAATGCACTTCTCAGCCTACTATGCAAGGCCCGATCTGCCTAATAAGCCACGTTTTCCTGAATTAATATATTTTCTCAAATTTTTTTCTTATGAAATGATAAAGTTACCCATTTCATTATGTATGAGGTCAATTTTTTTATTGGAGTTAAAATTAACGTAGATATATGACCGAACCTAACCAACCCTACCTAACCTAACCTAACCTATCTTTATAGGTTAGGTTAGGTTAGGTTGCCGAAAAAGTTAAGTTTAAAAAAGTTAAGTAGATTCATTTTTATTTCTAGTCTGACGCGACACTTGAACGCGTTTCGTTATAACTTATTACATTTTCAAAGACTTTTAGTTTACACACTCTCAACTATTTCCTGCAAACACTAAACAGAGTTCATATTTATGCTTTGATTTAAACTGCTATGATTTAAACTGATTTGTTTAAATCATAGCATAAGTAAGAACTCTGTTTAGTGTTTGCAGGTAATAGTTGTGTGTGTGAAAACTAAAAGTCTTTGAAAATGTAATAAGTTATTACGAAACGCGTTCAAGTGTCGCGTCAGACTAGAAATAAAAATGAATTTTGGAAAATTGATTTTTCAATTACCATCAACAGTGAAAAGAAACATAAGAAAGATCGAGAAAATTCGTGTTAGAATTATTAATCTTACTTTTTCGGTCATATATAATAATATATGTCTACAGGAAAGACTGCTACCAAAATATATATATATATATATATATATATATATATATATATATATATATATATATATATATATATATATATATATATATATATATATATATATATATATATATATATATATAAATATATATATATATATATATATATATATATATATATATATATATAAATTTATATATATATATATATATATATATATATATATATATATATATATATATATATATATATATATATATATATATATATATGAAAACTCACACCCCAGAAGTGACTCGAACCCATACTCCCAGAAGCAACGCAACTGGTAACTACAGGGCGCCTTAATCCGCTTGACCATCACGGCCGTCAAAAGGAAGTGATAGCCGAGGCTATTTGAGCCACTTCCCCGACGGCAACTCGGATGGTAATCTTGGGCATAGCATTTCACCAAATCACCTCATTCTTTGGGGCACACGTGAGAAACACAAATGCGAACAAGCCTGAATGGTCCCCAGGACTATATGCGAATGAAAACTCACACCCCAGAAGTGACTCGAAGAAGTGACTCCTGGGGACCATTCAGGCTTGTTCGCATATTATATTTATATATATATATTTATATATATATATATATATATATATATATATATATATATATATATATATATATAAATATATATATATATATATATATATATATATATATATATATATATATATATATATATATATATATATATATATATATATATATATATATCCCGCCATCTGAGGAGCTGGAGGAACTCGACAACCTATGATAACCATCTTTGTAACCCATATGTAACTCCTTTTTTGAAACAAAGTTCAAATAAAGTAAATATATATGTGTACATACAAAAGAATGGGGGTGGTAGGAGAAGATAATATTAGTGTTCAGTGAGAAACCACAAGGTCTCCTCTGAATACTTTTTATTTTCTTCTCCGAGGCTTTGGGTCCCCACATTGGCACCAGAGGTGGTACCCTCACAAACTTATATATATATATATATATATATATATATATATATATATATATATATATATATATATATATATATATATATATATATTTATATATAGGATGGGCTAAGGTGAGGCTGTAATTGAGTTCCGTTATCCGCAATAACCTTGTTACTCTAATATTTGGTCAAACTTTAAAAAGCAGGTTGGGGGTTTCCTCCTTTTTCCCAGTTTCTTTTTCGCTTCTGCTTTAATGCACTGGTTTTAGTCCTGTTTTAATAACATTATCTTGGTGGCGGATGAAGATGCATAATGTTCACTAGTGGGTCCCATTCTTCAACGGCTTTGTTATTCATTTTAATCTATAACGAATTTTGGTAGTTGGGAGCATTTTCTTCTTGATTTGCTCCTTAATCTGTGTATAACCTGGAAGTATTTGAACCTGTACAACAGGTAGAGCAGTGACAGTTTATGCTAGTGAGTCTGCCTTTTCATTACCATCTATGCCAATGTGACTTGATAACCAATTTAGGGTGATTGATAACCCTAGATTATTGGTTTCTTTTTCTATATGTTGGATTTCTGTGAGGAGTTGTATATTATCTCTGTGCGGACTGGATAACAATGCCTGGAGCGAAGATTTAGAGTCAGTATGAATGATGACATCATGTAAATTATTCTCAATTGTATAGTTTGTGGCCTCCTGCAGGGTATAGAATTCTCTTTGCATTGTTGAGCACCCACTATTCATGCTCCAGTAAGCTTCATGGTTGGTAGTGTAAACTGCTACCCCAGCAGAACCTCTTTCTTGATCAACTGATCCGTCTGTGAAGATGTGAGAGGTTGTAGATCTTGAGATGGTTTCCATTTGTTTTTCTATGACTGCTTTGAGCCTATGCGATACTTATACTCTATTGGGTTAGGTGATATGGTGCAAAAGTTTTGGGTGAGGTGAACAAACTTGTGACAAACACAAGACATAACACGAAACAATGGGTCTAACTTGGATACGAGAACATAAGAATGGAAGTAACTGCAGAAGACCTATTGGCCCATCCTTCCTCTTGCTGCTTCCATATTGGTACGGGGTCATGAAGTGGGTACCTTACCTTGAGGTTACCTTGAGGTGATTTCTGGGCTCAGCGACCTTGCAGCCCGGTCGTCGACCAGGCCTCCTCGTTGCTGGACTAGTCAACCAGGCTGTTGCATGCGGCTGTTCGCAGACTGACGTATGAGTCACAGCCTGGTTGATCAGGTATCTTTTGGAGGTGTTTGTCAAGTTCTCTCTTGAACACTGTGTGGGGTCGGCCAGTTATGCCCCTTATGTGTAGCGGAAGCGTGTTGAACAGTCTCTGGCCTCTGATGTTGATAGAGTTCTCTCTCGGAGTACCTGTTGCACCTCTGCTCTTCAACGGGGGTATTCTGCATATCCTGCCATGCCTTCTGGTCTCATGTGCTGTTATTTCTGTGTGCAGGTTTGGGATCAGCCCCTCTACTATTTTCCATATGTAAATTATTATGTATCTTTCCCGCCTGCGTTCAAGAGAATAGAGATTTAGGCTCTTTAGTCGGTCCCAGTAGTTTAGATGTTTTACTGAGTGGATTCTAGCAGCAAAGGATCTCTGCACGCTCTCCAGGGCAAGTAACAAAGTAAGTAGACTAACAGATGTCGTCACAGCTCATATGCCCGAAACGAATATGCCTGTTGCCCGAAACGCTACGCGTACTAGTGGCTGTACAAGAATGTAACAACTCTTGTATATATCTCAAAAAAAAAAAAAAAAAATATAAGACTTGGCTACAAGTATCTCTGGCAGTTCGGCTTGTATAGGGATCTAGATGAAGTAAAGTGTAAAGTGTGTGGACAAAGACAGGGACACACACTCGAACACTATATCTTGGATTGTAGTAAAATTGAGCCATTTAAAGATAAATCTAAGCTCACTCTGTATGATATGGCAACCTATCTTATTACCGTGGATAAATTACCTGAAATCCTTGCACTGAATCCATATTTCGCTTCCAGTAGATAAACGACATATGAGATTAAGACACAAGTAGTGTATTGTGATGACTAATAATAAACAGAAGCTACCCTATGACTATCTCCATTGGTCAAATTATTATGTATTAGCGATAAGACCTACCATTAATGTATAATGACTTACTGTAAATATATAGCTCTTGAAATAGCCCCTTTCTCTGTAACTAGCTGACATTGTAACTATAAGGTGTGAAGGATAGATGAAATTGTTTATGTAATAATCTAAGATGAGGTCTGATAAAGATCTTTTGTGCCCTCTGTAATGTTTTTTGAGCTACCGCTCACAGGAGGGGTATGGGGTGCACAATAAACTAGCCGCCTCCGGCGGCAGCAATCAACACAATCTCCAGGTCAGTAATTTCTCCAGCTTTGGAAGGGGCTGTCATTGTGCAGCAGTATTCCACTCTAGAGACCACTAGCGTCTTGAAAAGTATCATCATCGGTATAGCATCTCTAGTGCGAAAGGTTCTTGTTATCCAACCTATCATTTTTCTTGCAGTTGTGATGGCTACTTTATTGTGTTCTTTAAGTGTAAGGACTTCCGACATCAGTACACCCAGATCCTTTACATTGCCTCTCCGTTCTATATTATGATTTGACTGAGTTTTGTACGTACTTTCCGTTTTTATATTTTCATTTTTCCGTAGCGCATGAGCTGGAACTTATCTTCGTTAAACACCTTCTTATTTTCTGTAGCCCATAGAAAGACCTGACTGACATCAGATTGGAGGTTTGCCATGACCTCTATGTTGTCTACTCTCATAAAAATCGTGTCATCTGCAAAGGATGATACAGTACTATAGGTTGCGTCCTTGTCTATGTCCGATATGAGGATGAGAAAAAGCACTGGAGCAAGCAAAGTACCCTAGAGGACTGAGCTCTTTACGGTTGATGGTTCGGATTTTATTTTGTTGACTATTACACATTGGGTTCTATTAGTCAGGAAATTATAGATCCATCTACCTATTTTTCCGGTAATTCCTTTTGAACGCATTTTATGTGCAATAACTCCATGGTCACATTTGTCGAAGGCTTTTGCGAAATCTGTGTAAATTACATCAGCGTTTTATTTGTCTTCCATGGCATCTAATGCCATGTCATAGTGGTCCAGCAACTGTGACAGGCAAGAGCGCCCTGTTCTGAAACAATGTTGTCCAGGGTTATGGAGATGCTGTGATTCCATGTATTTTGTGATCTTACTTCTTAGCACTCTCTCAACTATGGGTAGAATAGAGTTGCGCATTAATTGGCTGTTGATTGCTGGTAATTGTCAGCCGGCAGTCTCAAACGAGAAGTTTAGCTGGCGAATGTAGTTGGACCTCTAGACGTCCAGGTGTGTCAGGGTCATATGTATTTGTTTCCGGTGTTCCTTCGGGGTGGTTTGGATGTGTTTGGGTGTTTCTTTCCTGGCTCCTGCGTGGGCCTCTTCCTTTGCTCTGTACCAAATTTATTATTTATGCCTTTTTTATGGTGTGGGGCGCATGCTTTTTGTGTGTTATTTTGCTCCTCTGTATTTGTCTTTATGTTCATGTTTTGTTGATGTTCTTTTTGCTTTTTATATGATGTATTTTGTCTGTTTCCTGCGTCATGTGGTTTTGTCTTATTTTTTCTGTTATGTGATTTGTACTTTGGCTTTTTTATATCAATAAAAAAATTACGAATATGAATTTGCGCATAAAACACCCACGTTATCAAAGACCCAAGTCAATGTAACAGTCATATATTGCAACACCCGGAATGTATAAAGTATTATGCACCAAAAAACATTCAAATAGGAGTTCTGAAAAAACAAACATGTGTTAGAGCCAAGTTCAACTACCACAGCTTTAAGTAAAGGATCTAGGAGCATTACCTGAGCAAGACTCCTAGGACAGGCCCCAATTTTAATTAATGTTACAGAAAAGTGGATGAATAGAACAGTGGAAATTCTGGCTGGTTGGAATGCCAATAACATTTAATAAAAAAGTACAACAAAGTAAATAAAACTGCTTTTGCTGCTAAATTTCTTTACGGTGTGAAAATTGTGGGTAAAGTATAACGAATGAAAAAAACCTAAATCTTTAATATAACAAGAAATTACTTTTAACATTTAATAAAACAATTCCCCCTATGCGGCTTGACAATACACAACATAAAATGCAAAAAGAAACAAACAAGTGACAGTTACATTAATATCAAAATTAAAGGTGCAAATACACTACTATATACATAAGCTGCGTGAGTCCACCGACACCCAGGGGAGCAAGTGTAGATGAGCAGCTTAGAACACTGAAGAGTATTCTGCGTCTGGTTGGTGGTGATCTCCTTATGTACACAGCAAGGTCCAGTTGTAGGTGGTGCTGATGTGCAGGTAATTGTCAGCCGGCAGTCTCAAACGAGAAGTTTGGCTGGCGGGTGTAGTTGGGCCACCAGACGTGCAGGTGTGTCGGGGTCATGGGTACTGGAGAGTAGAGAGGAGTGGCATGTGTCTAGACACGGAGAGCTGAGCACGTATTGTTGTTGTTCTTGATGTTAATTTCTTACAATTTAGTATGCAGATTCGTTGTTGAATAGGCGGTAAAGGAATAGGCACGCTCTCCTTGCTTAAGAAGATTACCGTAACATATATGTGAACATATATATATATATATATATATATATATATATATATATATATATATATATATATATATATATATATATATATATATATATATATATAAATATATATATATATATATATATATATATATATATATAAATATATATATATATATATATATATATATAAATATATATATATATATATATATATATATATATATATATATATATATATATATATATATATATATATATATATATATATATATATATATATATATATATATATACGCTTAGTGATTGTGTGTGTGTCTGTTCTAAAGATGCTTAATGAGAGAGCTCAGGTAAACTACTTTTTACTTTCTGTGTTCTCTCTTTACAGAGAAGATGCTGCTAGGAGCTTTGCTGGTCCAACTCTTCCCTGTTGCTTCAGCGACTCTGGCACCTACTCAGCTACTAAAACCTAGTGGTAAATACCAGTACATAACACTGATGCTCCGTGATATTCTTGCTCTCTCGCCACAATAATTCACTCTGCAAAGAAATGAAAAATGAACAAAGAAATGCAAAGTTTTCACTTCTTATCAAACAAGGGAACTGGTGAGTGAAATTTATTCTACCTTACTGTTGAAGAATAGAGGCTGCAGTCCTAGCAGCCTGTTGCTACTGGTAGATGCTCCCTTTGGCGACCTCGCGTGTGTTTTCTGCAGCGTTTCCCTTTTTTATTTTCTTCAGTAAAATCATATTGGATAGTAGATCTCTTCTCACTGCTGGTCGACGAAATTTCAACGACAGATCTCCTCAGACGATCTCACTAGGATCAGGCGAAAGTCTCCAAGACCTTCACCCGTCTTCCATGCTGAATACTGGTCCCCTTCTCCTTTGTAGAAGTGCTGAGTAGCTGCTTCTCCCCAGGCTGCTATGCTGCTAAGACATTACACAAGGCCTTACGACCTCTAGATCCAGGCAGGTCCAACCTGGTACGGCCTGCGGATCGAATCTCGATCCCCGAGTACCGCTTCTTGAGTCACAGGAATACCAACGTCAAGGAGCTTCTTGAGACCTCCAATTAAGTTCCAGCTCACTAACTCTTTCTCTAGACGTTGTCCAGTAGCTCCTCTATGTTGTCTCTCGAGTACAACTTAATGTCCATCCAGGTGGCTTAAACTTCAAACAGGTTGGACTTACATGCGGTGTGACCCGTCACGTCCTTCCCTAGGTGGCTAGTGTCAGCGGGCGGCGTTTCCGCCAACTAACTCTGTTGCCGATGACACTCTACATCACTCCATGGGCGCTCTCTGATTGGTCAAACTGGACACACCACCGCATCTGACCAATCAGATCTCCCAAAACCAGGAGACAATCCATTACCACTTTTGGAGTATTTGGCGGGAAATGCTGTCTCGTCCCTGCCGAGCAGCCATATTTGCTTCAGTGCTCACTCTCACCTCCTCCACAACGAATATAAAAACTTAAATAATTCCGACCTTTGGCATCTTGCCTCTCTCTAAATGTTATTGAACAAAACTAGGTGCCTTCTTGGCTATTTATTACTCTTTTTATTATAGGTAGTATTACTCTTTTCTGGTCGTATGAGGAGCGTATTTAGGGTCCGAGCGTATTTATGTATGAGAGCGTATTTACCGTTGCTCGTTGTTTGGTCCACCAAACAACGAGCAACGGTAATAAATGATCTGGAATATTGACATATAAAAAATATTGAACATTTCCTCATCAATAAATTCGGAACTAGACACTGTTAAGGATCATAGATGAAAGAACTGAGCACTTAATCTTGTTGTGATTAGTGGAAAATAATGGGCATATTAGGAAACATTGCTGTCCTTTCATGTAGATGGTGAACTTAGAAGATCCACCTGATTTGTGAATCTTTATATCCAAAAATTTATTTATTTATTTATTTACTAGCAGTATCCGGCCACGCGTTGCTGTGGCTCAGCAATGCATGTGCGTTGCTGAGCCACAACAACCTTCCCTGAACCCCAGTCTTCCCCACCATTCCCCACTCCCTTGTCTGATGCCTTCCCAAATGATCTGATGTTCCCATCAGAAAATTGGGAACATCAGATCTGATATTCTCATCACTGATATGTATGAAAAACTGTTAAAAATTGAAATGAAAATATATAAAAAATTAAAAATAAATATTCTCACGAAATGAACGGTCTGGTAAACAACACAGCTCAATTCCAATGCAATTCACAAAATAATTAAATCAAAATGAAGATAATTCAAAATCTATGAAAATTCAATTTATCAGTGCAATCAAAAATGTTGAAATGGAATTGTAACATATCTTGTATAAAATGTATGTTGCACTTACATGCAAAAGATGGCGCTGTTTTTCAAGAAAGACATAGTTTTACCTGTCACAGGTGAGGCATCAATAATTATACTTACGAAATGAATGGTATGGTAAACAACACAGCTCAGTTCCAACACAATGTCACAAAAAATAATTCACTAAAAAATACAATAAATTGAAATACATGAAAATAAAATTTATCAATGCAATTGGAAACATTGAAATGGAATTTGTGATATATTTAGCATAGCGTGCATGTTGTCATTATGTGCAACAGATGGCACTGTTTTTCAAAAACGCATGTTTTTACCTGTCACAGGGGTGGCATCTATATAGTAGGTATAAAAAAAGATGCGCCTATTTGAACGTCAACGTTTGACGTTGTGTCAAACTTTCAAAGCAATTGGTGAAGAACTTTCAAAGATTACAGCGTATGTTGCCCTTACGTCCAACAGATAGCGCAGTTTTTCAAAACAGGCATGTTTTTTTTTCCTGTCACAGGTGAGGCATGTATATAGTAGATATATAAAATGACGCGCCTATTCGAATGCAACGTTGTGTAAAAATTTCAAAGCAATCGGTAAAGAGGTTTCAAAGATTTCCCCTCATATGAAAAACACACGAATAACACAGTTTTTCAGAAAAATCATGTTTTTTTTTACCGTCGCAGACGTGACATCTATAAAGTTTGTATATAAAAACCTGCTCCGATGCGAATGGAACGTTGTGTGAAAATTTCAAAGCAATCGGTGAAGTACTTTCGGAGATTAACGGTTTTGAACAAACGAACATTTTCATTTTTATTTATATAGATTAGTAGTACCCGCCACGCATTGCTGTGGCTCAGTCTGGTTAAATAGGAAAGAAAGAAAAGAGAAAGTGCACGTTTCTAATATGTTAATATCACAATGCTTGTGGGTATACAATATTTTTTGTTGTTCCATTGTCTGTGGAGATATAGAGATTGTTTGGTTTGCTGACTCTAGAACTCGCAACATATAATTGTCCATGTGAGAAGCAATCCGTGTCTAGATATAAACTGTACACTTCTAAAGATTGGCCATGAGCTTTGTTGATGGTGATTGCAAACACCAATCAAATTGGAAATTACAATCTCTTAAATTAAAATGGAATATATGTTAGAATGATTGGAATGCGAGGAATGAGGACATCTTCACCTTTGAAAGGTCCTGTCAAGATTGTTGCTTCTACGACGTCGCTGATTATTTTGTTACTGCATGGCGCATGGCGTTGCAAAGTTTTGGCTGGTTGGTATTTCGCAACATGATAATTGGCAAGCTGATTTTCAATTGCCGTACGTGTGATGGTATCCCTAGCAGATCGAGTGAATTCAAAAATTCTGTTGGATAATTAACCGCTTCAGCTGCTTCCTCAACAGTGTCGACGGACTTGTATGTGACTGCCTCACTTTGTATGTTAGACTGAATAATATTGTTAAGGTCGTAGACCTTTTGTTCTTGGCCACAAGAATACCTCGTTCACTCAGCCAATCGTGATTCTTATAATTGGTTTGAATATTGGGAAATACTTTTTCAACCAATTCTTCTTTTGACGTCACTAAATTGCAGAAGTTATGAGGCAATGAAATTCGTCCTGAGGTCAGATCAACCGGCACGTTTACGTTCCCAATTTCCTGAAATTGATGTGAGAATATCTCAGCTGATGGATCGTTTTGCAGTAGCTACATAACTACACGTATATTTGTGGTTACTTTAAATGCCTTTACGTGGCGCCACGAAGTAGAGTATTTCAGGCAAGCATTTATTTCGTCCGCTGGTGTCGCTCGAGGAATTACAGGTAATGTTTGCCTGAAATCTCCTGCAACCAATATTAACACGTTCCCAAATGGTCTGATGTTTCCACGCAAATCTTGCAATGATCGATCAAGAGCCTCGAGCGATTTCCTGTGGGGCATTGTGCATTCATACCAAACAATAAGTTGGCATTTCTGCAATACTTCTCCCAGGCCGGATGCTTTGGAAATGTTGCACGTGGGAGTTTCAATGAATTGCATGTTCAATGGCAATTTCAAAGCCGAAGTAGCAGTTCATCCACCTGGTAGCAATGTCGCAGCAATTCCAGACGATACAAGAGCTAAGGTTATGCCATTTTGGGATCGAAATGCTGCCAGAATCAATTTAATTTGGAATGTTTTACCAGTTCCTCCTGGCGCATCTAAGAAGATTTCTCCAAGCCCATTATTGACAATTTGAATTATCTGAATGTAAATGCCTTTTCGCTTAAGCTTTAGCTTAGGAATATAGAAATATTTTATGAAACATACGACAACAGATCACCCGTGTTGTAATTTTGTTCACGACGCAATTCTACATCAAACGAGCAGCAGCAGACCGATTCGATTATTGCATTTCCAATTGATTGAGAACTTTGTTTGCGATTTCTAAGCACAAATCTTCAATCATTATCAACGCTTAGTTGTAGATTTTTGCTCTAAAATCCATGGTCATATTTAAAATTTTATTTGCGTATTTTACGGATAATATCTACAGCCATGTGCGATTTATATTTCTCCCATAACTCTGATGGAGATGAAGGAGAGCCGGTGGTCAATATGATTGCAAACAATGCAAGAATTTGATTTGGATGTGACGTGTTGGACGCGTCATTAATGCATACATCCCAGTGTCGGTCGTTCTCCAATGAATTCAGAGCTTGACATGCACTCCGGGAAGTGGCATGTGTTACTCCGTTGACAAATCTCAGTTGCTGGAAAGACGTTGGACCGGGCACATTTACCAACAGCATAAGAAGAAAGAAGCATTCATCTTGATTGGGATGGACGGTGTACAGTCTGCCTATCGTAGTTTATTTGAATATGCCAGGTTGTCCGTCGACTCGCTCTCCTCGTTTGCGTCGTTCAAATAATTTTCTACTGGCATTCCATGTGTAATACGTAGGCACTTCATAATACAGCAGTGTTTTGGCAAACACGTCATTCTGACATAACGTGAAGAAAGCAGTTAACGCTGTAGCCGGTGGATTCATAGCTGTTTGTTGCACATTTGCAGCTGTGTAATAAACGTGTTGTCAATTTCATGTTTTTAAAACAAAAACAAAAAATACTAACGAAATATTTCAATTCAAACGCAGATCAATCGACACAGCTCAATTTCACCACCAATTGCACTGAAAAATAAGAAAAGTTAAAAAACGAAATGAAAACAATGAAAAAATAAACAAATAAACTATACCCACGAAATGAACGATATGGAAAACAACACATCTCAATTCCAATGCAATGTCACACAAAATGATTACATCAAAATGAAAATAAATTAAAATCTATGAATATTCAATTTATCAATGCAATCGGAAACACTGAAATGGAATCGTAACAAGTGTTGTATAGCTTTTGTTGGTCCTACGTGCATCTGATTGCGCTGTTAAAAAAAAAGCATGGTTTTTACCTGTCACAGGTGTGGCATCTACATAGTAGGTATATAAAACCACGCACGTATTCGAATGGAACGTTGTGTCAAAATTTCAAAGAAATCGGTGAAGAGCTTTTGGAGATTAAAGTGTGTGTTGCTCATGCATCCTACAGATGGCCCTATTTTTTAAAAGAAGCATGTTTTTTCCTGTCGCAGATGAGGCATGTATATAGTAGGTATATAAAAGCCACTCGCCTATTCCAGTGCAACGTTGTGCCAAAATTTGAAACCAATCAGTAAAGAGGCTTTGAAGTTTTCCCTCACATGTAAAACACATGAAAAAAAAGTTTTTCAAAAAGCATGTTTTTTCCGTCATAGACGTGATATCAATACAGAGTGTATATAAAAATCCGCTCGGATGCGAATGGAACGTTCTGTGAAAATTTCAAAGCAATCGATGAAGAACTTTCGGAGATTAGCGATTTTGAACAAACGAACATTACCATTTTTTTATATAGATTTTTCAATAGTAAACATGATTATGAAAACTGGTCTAAATTTGCACCTTGCTCCTGGATTGTTCTGATGTTCTCCAGGTGGGGCACGATGTCACAACAATTCTTTACGAGCTCCATGCGATCACTTTGCCAGCCAACGACTGCACATCGAGTCAGCTATCGATCGGTCTGTGGGCACAGGAAGAGAGCACCACCTCCTCTTTTGAAGATTGGTTGTACAGGGCTGTGAAGATTTCAGTGACTACATAACAGGTACCATAGCAATTGGAGGACAAAAAATTATAGTAGTAGTCATATATATAACCCCCCACCAAACGACAGAAGACCCCAAGACAGGAATATGACAGAAACAACAAGGCCACCATCAATATAGTAGAGAAAGCAGCTTCTGTAGCTAGCAGGAACGGATCCAGACTACTAATCATGAGAGATTTCAACCACGGGAAGATAGCTTTGGCGAACAGAGACCCACATGGAGGACCGGACACATGGAGAGCTAAGCTGCTGGACGTAGCAACAAGAAACATTCTAAACCAACACATCAAGGGACTGACAAGAATGAGAGGAGAGGTTGAACCAGCTATGCTTGATTTGATATTTACCCGAAATGAGTCAGATATAAGATAAGTTAAGTTGGAAGCTCCTTTGGGAATTAATGATAACAGTGTATTGATCTTTGAGTATCTGATAGAGATAGGAATTATCTTCCCCAAATCAGAACTGGGAAACAAAGGGCTGGCGTACCGAACGGGAAATTATGAGGAGATGAGAAAATTCCTAGGGGATATACCATGGGACACAGAACTCACAACTAAGTCCGTACAAGACATGATGGAATATGTCACCCAAAAGTGTCAGGAGGCAGCAAACAGGTTTATCCCGGCGCGATAGGAAAAAAACGAGAAGCAAAAGAAGAATCCGTGGTTTAATAGGGTAGGTGTGAAAGCAAAGAAACTGAACAAAAGGGCGTGGAGGAACTTCTGAAATAGCAGAACACCAGAAAGCAGTGAGAGAGGCCAGAGTACTAGGAACGAGTATGTTAGTGGGAGAAGAGAAGCTGAAAAAATATGAAGATGTTATAGCTAATAAAACCAAGACCGAACCAAAACTACTACACAGTCACATCAGGAGGTAAACAGCAGTGAAGGAACAGCTGATGAAACTCAGAACGGGTGAGGACAGGTTCACATAGAACGACAAAAAGGTGTGTGATGAACTCAATAAGAGGTTCCAGGAGGTTTTCACAATAGAACAAGGAGAGCTCACTGTGCTAGGAGAGGTAGCAGTAAACCAGGCGGCCTTGGAAGCGTTCGAAATTACAAGAGATGAGGTCAAGAGGCACTTGTTGGATCTGGACATGAGAAAGGCTGTTGGCCCGGATGGAATCTCACCATGGGTATTGAAAGAGTGTACTGGAGCAATTTGCTTGCAACTCTCCATAGTGTATAGTAGGGCACTGGAAACGGGAGACCAGAAATATGGAAGACGGCTAATGTAGTCCCAATATACAAAAAGGGTGACAGACAAGAGGCACTGGACTACAGGCCAGTGTCCTAAACTTGTATACCATGCAAGGTGATGGAGAAGATCGTGAAAAAAATAGTTACTGGAGAGACTAAAAAAACATCTGGAGAGAAAGGACTTCGTGACAACCCATCAACATGGGTTCAGGGAGGGTAAATTTTGCCTTACAGGCTTAATAGAATTCTATGATCAGGTGACTAAGATAAACCAAGGAAGAGAAGGGTGGGCGAACTGCATTTTTTTGGACTGTCGGGAAGCCTTTGACACTGTACCCCATAAAAGGCTGATGCATAAGCTGGAGAAACAGGCAGGAGTAACTGGTAGGGCGCTCAAGTGGATAAGGGAGTACCTAAGAAATAAGAAGCAGAGAGTTACAGTGAGGGGTGAGATCTCAGATTGGCATGGAGCGGAGTCCAATATAGAAGCATCAAGAAATATGGGCCAATAGGCCCTCTGCAATTTCTTCCATTCTTACCTTCAATACCCATTGTTTCGTGTTCTGGCTTATGTTGAAAGTTTGTTTTCACCTCATCCAAAACTGCTGTAACATATCACCTCATGCAGGTATAAAATATCGAAGATGTTTAAGCTCTATTCAGTTAAAGTTGTGTGTGTTTGTCTAAACTAAAGTCTTTGAAAATGTAATAAGTTTTACGAAACGCGCTCAAGTGTCGCGTCAGACTAGAAATAAAAATGAATTTTGGAGAATTGATCTTTGAATTACTATCAACAGTGAAAAGAAACGTAAGAAAGATTGAGCAAATTCGTGTTAGAATTATTAATCTTACTTTTTCGGTCATATTTAATAATATATATATATATATATATATATATATATATATATATATATATATATATATATATATATATATATATATATATATATATATATATATATATATATATATATATATATATATATATATATATATATATATATATATATATATATATATATATATATATAAATATATATATAATATATATATATAAATATATATATATTTTGCAGTCTCCGTGGTGTAGTGCTAAGACACTCACCAGGTGTTCCGCGAGCGCTATGTCATGGGTTCGTATCCTGGCCAGGGAGGATTTACTGGGCACAATTCCTTAACTGTAGCCTCTGTTTAACACAACAGTAAAATGTGTACTTGGATGAAAAAACGATTCTTCGCGGCAGGGAACCGTATTCCAGGGACCTGCCCGAAACGCTACACGTACTAGTGGCTGTACAAGAATGTAACAACTCTTGTATATATCTCAAAAAAAAAAAAAAAAAAAAAAAAATATATATATATATATATATATATATATATATATATATATATATATATATATATATATATATATGCATATATATATATATATATATATATATATATATATATATATATATATATGTATATATATATATATATATATATATACATATATATATATATATATATATATATATATATATATATATATATATACATGCGAACAAGCCTGAATGGTCCCCAGGACATATGCAACTGAAAACTCACACCCCAGAAGTGACTCGAACCCATACTCCCAGAAGCAACGCAACTGGTATGTACAAGACGCCTTAATCCACTTGACCATCACGACCGGACAAAATGAGGTGATAGCCGAGGCTATATGAACCACCCCACCGCCGGCACTCGGATAGTTATCTTGGGCATAGCATTTTACCAAATCACCTCATTCTTTGGGGCACACGTGAGGAACACAAATGCGAACAAGCCTGAATGGTCCCCAGGACATATGCAACTGAAAACTCACACCCCAGAAGTGACTCGAACCCATACTCCCAGAAGCAACGCAACTGGTATGTACAAGACGCCTTAATCCACTTGACCATCACGACCGGACAAAATGAGGTGATAGCCGAGGCTATATGAACCACCCCACCGCCGGCACTCGGATAGTTATCTTGGGCATAGCATTTTACCAAATCACCTCATTCTTTGGGGCACACGTGAGGAACACAAATGCGAACAAGCCTGAATGGTCCCCAGGACATATGCAACTGAAAACTCACACCCCAGAAGTGACTCGAACCCATACTCCCAGAAGCAACGCAACTGGTATGTACAAGACGCCTTAATCCACTTGACCATCACGACCGGACAAAATGAGGTGATAGCCGAGGCTATATGAACCACCCCACCGCCGGCACTCGGATAGTTATCTTGGGCATAGCATTTTACCAAATCACCTCATTCTTTGGGGCACACGTGAGGAACACAAATGCGAACAAGCCTGAATGGTCCCCAGGACATATGCAACTGAAAACTCACACCCCAGAAGTGACTCGAACCCATACTCCCAGAAGCAACGCAACTGGTATGTACAAGACGCCTTAATCCACTTGACCATCACGACCGGACAAAATGAGGTGATAGCCGAGGCTATATGAACCACCCCACCGCCGGCACTCGGATAGTTATCTTGGGCATAGCATTTTACCAAATCACCTCATTCTTTGGGGCACACGTGAGGAACACAAATGCGAACAAGCCTGAATGGTCCCCAGGACATATGCAACTGAAAACTCACACCCCAGAAGTGACTCGAACCCATACTCCCAGAAGCAACGCAACTGGTATGTACAAGACGCCTTAATCCACTTGACCATCACGACCGGACAAAATGAGGTGATAGCCGAGGCTATATGAACCACCCCACCGCCGGCACTCGGATAGTTATCTTGGGCATAGCATTTTACCAAATCACCTCATTCTTTGGGGCACACGTGAGGAACACAAATGCGAACAAGCCTGAATGGTCCCCAGGACATATGCAACTGAAAACTCACACCCCAGAAGTGACTCGAACCCATACTCCCAGAAGCAACGCAACTGGTATGTACAAGACGCCTTAATCCACTTAATCCAACAGATTGCATTGCAACAGACGACCTGCTAGAGGCAATTAAAGCAACGTCAACCAGGACACTCACCCACATCCCAAAGGCCTCTCGCCCATTTGCAGCCGGGAAATACACGGACCTCATCGCAAAAGTCAACAGAGGGTCAAATAACCTTGATGCACCTGATACCATCAAAGCCTGGCACAATCTGTTACTTTTTGGCAATGCATGCTTAGGTGTACCAGACAGAGGAGGCAAGACACTGGCCTCATCCGTCAATAAAGCAATTAGGGATTTTCCTAGGGCTGACAACCTAGTCCGCCTCCCCAAACACACCAAACACCGCCGAGGCAGACCAAGTACGACAATCAGCGACAACAGAAAATTAGGTACCCAAGTCAGCAAGAAAATTGAAGAGGGCAATACAGTCGGGGCACTCAGGTTGATCACAAGTGAGGACAAAATTTTGCCCAGGGATGAAACCACAGCCCAAGCACTGAGAGAAAAACACCCCCTCAGGGCCGTAGGTGGACCTCCCCCACAGGTCAGGCTCGCCCCTAACCAGGAACCTCTCGTCCTCCGGGAGTCAGAGGTTTATAAAGCTATCGTTTCATTTCCCCCGGGCTCCTCAGGAGGCTACACAGGGGTAAGACCTCAACATGTGAAGGAAATGGTGAACCCTGTTCTTGGCCCAGCTGCAGAAGCGCTCCTGACAGAAATCACAACGTTTGTCAACAACTGCCTCGCCGGGTTAAACCCTGATGAAATCAAACCATTCTTCTTTGGTGCATCCCTATGTGCCCTGAAAAAGAAGGGGGGAGGGATCAGACCCATTGACGTTGGTAATACCCTTCGCCGCCTAGTTGCAAGGGCTGCTGTCAGAAGTATCCGAATGGAAGCAGCCACCATGCTGCAACCCAACCAGCTGGGGTTTGGAGTCCCCCAAGGCTGTGAAGCCGCGGCCCATGCTGCACGAGCCTACATTAGTTCTCTTACTGAAGACCAGGCAGTAGTAAAATTAGATTTTAAAAACGCTTTCAACTCGGTCAAAAGGGAAGCAATCCTCACTGCAGTCCAGGAACATTGCCCAAGCATTCTCCCGTTTGTGTCAGCAGGCTACAGCAAAGACTCAACCCTCCTGTTTGGCAAACATGAAGTCACCTCAGCAGAGGGAATTCAACAGGGTGACCCACTTGCACCGTTCCTCTTTTGCATAGCGGTTCGAGAAATTACAACCAGACTGTCCAGTGAGCTCAACATTTGGTTCCTGGATGATGGCACTCTGGCAGGCACACAAGATTCACTGCTAGAAGACCTACAGCTGGTGAAGACACGGGGGGAGTCCATGGGTCTCGTTCTTAACCCCTCCATGTGCGAAATTATTGCATCCAGTGAAGTAATCATTACAGCAGTGAAATCAGTTTTACCAGAAGCCTCAGTCGTTAAACCTACCGACAGCACACTACTCGGAGCACCTCTGGGCCACAATGCCATTGCTGCAGTCCTTGACGAAAAGTTTAGAGACCTAAAGAGGATGGAAGAGAGAATTGGGGACTTGGACTCCCACGATGCCCTCTACCTTCTCACAAAGTGCCTTACCTTGACCAGGCTAACATACTTCTTAAGGTGTGCACCAACTTTAGGCAACCCACTTCTACATCAATATGATGAGCTCCTCAGGTCAATATTCAGGAAGGCGCTCAACCTAGATTTAGATGACAGTCAGTGGGACCAAGCAACACTACCAGTGAGATTCGGAGGGATAGGCATACGAAAGGCAACTGAGGTAGCACTTCCAGCATTCTTATCCTCATGTACAGCAGCCAACGAATTGGTAGGGCAGATCCTACCAGAGGGTATGAGAGAGACAGCGGGAACTCATGATCAAACGTTCATCGAAGCAGCCAGACAATGGGACACCATTGCACACCCTCAACCCCGACCACAAGTCCCATAAGACCACAAGCAGGCCCACTGGGATAGCTCCATAATGGAAAAGACTGTCACAGCAATGATTAACAACGCTGATGCTGAAAACAAAGCCCGCCTCCTAGCGGTAACAGCACCCCACGCCGGGGATTTTTTATTTGCTGTGCCCAATGCAGCCCTGGGAACTCGCCTCAGTCATGACGCTCTCCGCATTGGAGTTGCCCTTCGCCATGCCGCCCCCATCCTCACCAAACATAGGTGCATCTGCGGAACTGCGATGGCAGACCAATATGGTTGTCATGGTCTGGTATGTCGTAAATCACAGGGTAAAATTGCAAGACATGAAGAAGTCAACGACATCATCAAGAGGAGCCTCGCCACAGCCCGCTGTCCGGCACAAAGAGAACCACACTTATCCAGACCTAACGACCCTCAGAAGCGCCCTGATGGGGTCACCTTGCTACCTTGGAAGGATGGTAAGCAAGTGGTAGGGGACTACACGTACGCTGCCACACTGGCCAGTACCTACCTCCACTACAGCACACGTGAAAGCGGTGGTGCTGCTTCTTTCAGGGAACCGCAGAAAATTATTATATACAGAGGTCTAGCACACTGCTACAGCTTTGTTCCGATCGGCTCGGAGACCCTCGGTTCGTGGGGAAAATGTGCATTGAAGTTCCTGAAAGAATTGGGGGACAAATTGATCAGCGCTACAAAAGACCAGAGAGCAAAAAGTTTCTTGTTCCAGCGCCTCAGTGTTGCGATTCAGAGGGGAAATGCCTGTTGCGTCTTGGGCACTAGTCCAACTTCAGAGGAATTCGAAGAAGTGTTTGACTTGCAACAATGATCAAACACGTCTGTGACATTCATCAATGTTTCCCATTGTTGTGTTTTTCAAGAGATCCATAACCTTTAAGCACCTTTTTGCATTATTATTTTTGTATCAACCCATGTATATCTTTTGTATCAACCCATGTATATCTTGTAACCATCAAATGCATAATAAAGCACAAAAAATAAAAAAGGAAGGGGGCGGTAGGAGAAAGGCACACAGAAACTGTATTGGAGGGGATCTAAACATTCCCTATATATATATATATATATATATAGGGATATATATATATATCATATATATATATATATATATATATATATATATATATATATATATATATATATATATATATATATATATAGACAAACAACAACGTCTTGGGGAGAGCAAGAATCACCAGCATGTACACAATGCTGAAACAGAGACGAATGCGCTGGCTCGGGCACGTTGTGCGAATGGGCGACGGCAGGATCCCCAAGGATCTCCTGTACGGAGAGCTGATGCAGGGAAAGCGTCCAACAGGCAAGCCCCAGCTACGGTACAAAGACGTATGCAAGAGGGACCTGAAAGCCATGGACGTCGATCTAGCTATATGGGAGACACAGGCTGCAGACCGTTCAGCCTGGAGGCAGTCTGTTCGATGAGGTCTCTCCAAGTTCGAGGAGTCACTTGCCAAGGAATCGGAGGCAAAGAGACAGAGAAGGAAAGCCGGTAGCCAGGAAGACAGACCAGAATCGGACTACGTTTGTGCTCGGTGTGGGAAGGACTGCCACTCTCGGATTGGCCTCATCAGTCACACCAGACGTTGCACCAGAATTGACAACTAGGGCGCAACTCCATAGTCTCCCGAGACTGAAGGATGCCTACTACTATATATATATATATATACCCTGTGGGCGCCACAGGGAACGGATGCTGGGAGGAGGCTCTGCCGGCCATGGGCCATTATCTTGTGACATGCTGACCCCACGGGGCCCAGACTCAACAGTATGCAGTGTGAACATCCTGGGAAGGTGTGAGGGTGGCAGGAAGTGTCCAGGGTGAACTATCACAACCAAAAACAATCAAACAAGTGGATTGGCAGTGTGGAATTGTTTGAATTGCTGTGAATGCCAACAAGGGCGCCCTGAGGGGCTCCCTCGGTTATGGTGGTGGGGGTAGGGGGTGGAGGGATGGGGTGTTGTTGTGCGGTCAGTCGAGGGGGGTGACCAGTGTGTCAGTGTTTATGAAAATATCCCTGAAAAATAGATATTTCGGCTCCCGGGAAACAGATATTGTGTTTTAAGTGCATCGAGTCCACAGTGAACCAGATTATATTGTGCAGTGATATATCACGAAATTATACAAACGTGTTAGTGTCACCCCTCTGACCCCCCCCCTCCCCCCCGTACCCTCAAGTGTGTACCGTAACCCAACCCACGAGGCACCCCCCCTCCTGCCCCACCCCAACTGCGACCGCTACCTCCCTGTGTCCACCCCCGGTACTTCCGCCCAGCGCCCACCCAGCGCCCGCCCAGCGCCCGCCCAGCGCCCGCCCAGCGCCCGCCCAGCGCCCACCCAGCGCCCGCCCAGCGCCCGCCCAGCGCCCGCCCAGCCCCCGCCGATGTCGCAGGTCACGACTGACAGCCAGGCTTCTCTGAACCAAGAGGAGCCATCAATCGATGACAGGTATGGCACATGCCAAGTGTGCGACAAGGTGTGGAGACTCAAGCGTAACGGAGATGTGCGCAAGCATGCTCACAACGGAACCGATTTTCCCGGTATGTGGCGCCCTCCCAAAGAGGGTATCAATCAAGGCCCCACTCCAGCAGTCAGGGAAACAGCTCCAACAGCTTCATTTCGACTGAAAATCTACTAGAAGCCATTAAAGCAACATCGGTTGGAACCTTGCAGCACATCCCCAAAGCTGCCCGGCCCCAGGCAGCAGCCAAACTATCCAGCCTCTTGAAAAAGGTCAATGACTCCCCCGGAACCATCCAAGCATGGCGCAACCTTCTGCTGTTTGGAAAAATATGCTTAGCTGTCCTTGCAAGGAGAGACAAATCACTAGCTTCGTCGGTCATTATGGTTATAAATAGCTTTCCTAGAGAGGACAACCAGGCACCCCTCCCCACCCGTGCCAAAAACACCCACGGCAGGAAAGGTATTAACAGCAGAACCGAGGCATCCAAAATCAGAGCAACAGTCAGCAAGAAAATAGAAGAAGGCAACACAATTGGGGCGATCAGAGTCATCACCAGTGAAGACACAGTTGCCACCAGGGATGCCCATACAGCATAAGCCCTGAGGAAAAAACACCCACCCAGAGCTCCTCGTGACGACAGTCTTCCCCTAGTCGGTGTCACCAGAGCAGAACCCCTGTGTGTGCTCGAATCCATGGTGCATAAAGCAGCTTTATCCTTCCCACCAGGATCAGCAGGTGGGTTCACAGGACTACGACCTGTCCTGTCCTGTGACGTTAGGACAGGACAGGTCCTGAGGTCAGCACATAGCCGCTGCTGACCTCTGGTGAGGTGGCACTTAGACAGTGAACGCCATCTATGGAGCAAATAGGTGGACGTTTGTGTCTAACCCTGTAAGTGAGGTTCCCTAGAGCGTCCCCAGTACTAATGACGTGTCTGATTGCAGAGTCGATCTGAGACTGCTGTATTAGACGATGGATCAGTCTACCCAAGGCAGCCAAGGTCTCTTCACGAGTCTGCTTTGAAGAAGCTGTGAGTCACCCCCCGGACGAACTCTGCTGAGAGTATTAGCCTGCCTGTGACGTGGCAGTATCAGGAATCGCCTTATCCGGGGCAGGCTGGTGGAAGAGACTAGTCACTGTGGTGCTTAGAGAGGAGAGTGATCAGCGGGATCACACGAGGCTCCTGCCTAGGGCTCGCAACCCTAGTATCGGTCGTGGAGTGGCCTACACAGTGGAACTGATCGGTACCTGCCAGCTACTGGCTGGATTGTGGTTGAAGGCCTCCTCGACGGTGCACCCAGTGGGACTGTGATTTGGCTGGCCTGGGGCCAGGGTAGATTCGCCAAGAGAATCATAGAGGATTCATCATGGGCCCCGGAAGAAGGAACCAGGGCTATCCAGCGTGAGCACCGTGGAGCATCCAGTGTCTTCAGAGGAAGACAACTCTGTATATTATAGTGTATTTATAACCCCAGTGTGACTGATATATATTTATTTATGGTGGTGGTGAAATTATATATATAAATCAGAACATTTGTATCCCTCCCCCTTTAATTAAACTTGCGTTACGGAACACACCCCTTGAAAGCCTCTACTAACTTGGAGCCGGATTCCCAAACTCTAATACCATCAGAGAAGAACTCGATTACGCCCCAGTAGGGCCGTAACACGACCCAACCACATCAAACAAATGCTCAACCCTGCACTGGGAGACATTGCACAGGGCCTCCTGGTGGAACTAACTAGATTCGCCAACACATGTCTAGCTGACAACATACCAGAGACCATACGGCCTCTCTTTTTTGGCGCTACCCTCTGTGCCTTGAGGAAAAAAGATGGAGGAATCAGACCGATAGCTGTGGGCAATTCACTCCGGCGTCTCGTCGCTAAGGGTGCTGCTAGAGCAGTTAGTCAGGCAGCAGCCGACATGCTGAAGCCAAACCAGATTGGGTTTGGCATTCCCAAAGGGGTGTGAGGCAGCTGCTCATGCAGCTAGAGCCTACATTGCCAACATTACAAATGAAAAAGCCCTGATAAAGCTGGACTTCAAAAATGCTTTCAATCTGGTTAGAAGGGATGCAGTTCTTTTCTGCTTAGTTATCAAGGAAGTCACCGATAACCTGTCCAGTGAGCTCAAAATTTTTTTTTGGATGATGATACTCTAGCCGGCTCCCCAGCCTCACTCTTGGACGACATAAGAATAATTCAGGAGCAAGAAGCAAGCCTAGGTCTCACCCTGAGCCCTTCCAAGTGTGAAATAACCTCCACCAACCAGCACATAATAGAGCAAATAAAGGTTGTTTTGCCTGACATTCATACAACCAACCCTGAGGACAGCACACTCCTAGGTGCTCCTCTTGGAAGGAATGCCATCGACGGGGTCCTTGGTAAGAAGATCACTGACCTGAAGAGGATGAACGAGAGGATTGAAGACATCGATGCTCATGATGCACTTTACCTCATCACCAGATGCTTGTTCCTCCCCAGGCTGACCTACTTTCTAAGATGTTCGCCATCTTTCAACAATATTAAAATAGAAGAGTACGACAGCTTGCTGATATCAACACTAGAAAAAGCTCTCAATCTTTCCCTCAGCGACTTACAGTGGAAACAGGCCTTCCTTCCTGTCAGACTCGGGGGCCTTGGCGTGCGCACAGCAACACAAATTGCTGTACCAGCGTTCCTGTCCTCTTCAGTGGGGTCTGAAAACTTGGTTTAACCACTGCACTGCGCAAAGCGCCTTTAGGCGCTCAATGAGTTGTGCTTTTTGTTTTTTAATTTGGCTATATTTTAATGTTTTTTAATGTTTTCATTACTATTTGTGTTTTGAAATAGAAATAGTTGACTTTGGAAACATTTTGACATTAAATTTACCTGAACATTTGTAAAAATAACAAAAATATGTCCTTGACAATTGCACCAAGACGTTTTTGCCGAAAATAGGTGAGCAGTGCAAGAGTTAAGGAAATCCTACCTGAGCACCTAGTTCAATAGGCAGGGGTACATGATCCCAGCTTCACAGACTGCATAACCAAATGGATCTCTCTCACAGGACCAGCACCCCAACCACCGCCTTCTGAAGCCCATAAGCAATCCAGCTGGGATCGCCCCATTGCCGACCAAGAAGCTGCGACTTTGCTAGAAGCTGCGACAACACCAAATGACACTGCCCGACTTAGAGCTGTAGCAGCTCCCCATGCAGATGATTTCCTATTAGCAACCCCAATGTCAGCAACCGGCACCCGTCTCACACCGCAGGCCCTCCGAATTGCCGTGGCTCTCCGCCTCGCTGCCTCAATCCACAGCAAATACATGTGTATTTGCGGCGAGGCACAGGCTGACAGATACGGACGGCATGGCCTTCTCTGCCAAAGGACAGGAGGATGGCATGCAAGACATGGCGAGGTCAATGACATTATTAAGAGAAGCCTCACCACAGCTGGTTGTCCAGCAGAGAGAGAGCCCCGTTACCTAATGTCCAGCAACTCTGATGAGGCTGTCGGTCGCCCAGGCGGAATCATGGTGAACTCCTGGAAGAATGGTAGACAGTTGGTGTGGGACTACACTTGCGTTTCAACTTTAGCCAATACCTATGTTGACTTCAGTGCTACACAAGCAGGAGGAGCTGCCAATCACCGGGAAGCGGCCAAGTCACGTAAATACAGAGACCTTGAGCACCACTACAATTTTGTCCCCATTGCCTCAGAGACACTTGGTGCCTGGGGTAAAAGTGCTGCTAGCTTTTTGAAGGAGTTGGGGACTAAGCTAATCGAAACAACTAGAGACCCTAGAGCTGCCAGTTTTCTTTTTCATCGCCTTAGTGTGGCAATCCAAAGAGGAAATGCTCACTGCATTCATGGTTCCTGCCCGCCATCTGAGGAGCTGGAGGAGCTGTTCAACTTGTGACAAGCAGCCTTGTATCCTGCATGTAATCAATATTGTAACATTTTTTGTGTAATGACATTTTCAAATAAAGTTAGATAAATATACACACATACCAAAAGAATAGGGGTGGTAGGAAAAGAAAATATCAAAGTGTTCAGTGAGGATCCACAAGGTCTTCTCTGATTACTCTTTATTTTCTTCTCCGAGGCTATGGGTCCCTACACTTGCACCAGAGTTGGTACCCCTTCTATATAATAAATATATATATATATATATATATATATATATATATATATATATATATATATATATATATATATATATATATATATATATATATATATATATATATATATATATATGTATGTCATACCTAGTAGCCAGAACGAACTTCTCAGCCTACTATGCAAGGCCCGATTTGCGCCTAATAAGCCAAGTTTTCATGAATTAATTGTTTTTCGACTACCTAATCTACCTAACCTAACCTAACCTAACTTTTTCGGCTACCTAACCTAACCTAACTTATAAAGATAGGTTAGGTTAGGTTAGGTAGGTTCGGTCATATATCTACGTTAATTTTAACTCCAATAAAAAAAAATTGACCTCGTACATAAAGAAATGGGTAGCTTTATCATTTCATAAGAATAAATTAGAGAAAATATAATAATACAGGAAAACTTGGCTTATTAGGCAAATCGGGCTTTGCATAGTAGGGCGAGTACGACGTTCTGGCTACTAGGTACAACATATATATATATATATATATATATATATATATATATATATATATGTCGTACCTAATAGCCAGAACGCACTTCTTAGCTTAATATGCAAGGCCCGATTTGCCTAATAATCCAAGTTTTCCTGAAATATTATATTTTCTCTAATTTTTTTCTTATGAAATGATAAAGCTACCCATTTCGTTATGCATGAGGTAAATTTTTTTTTTATTGGAGTTAAAATTATCGTAGATATATGACCGAACCTAACCAACCCTACCTAACCTAACCTAACCTATCTTTATTGGTTAGGTTAGGTTAGGTAGCCAAAAAAGTTAGGTTAGGTTAGGTTAGGTAGGTTAGGTAGTCAAAAAACAATTAATTCATGAAAACTGGGCTTATTAGGCAAATCGGGCCTTGCATAGTAGGCTGAGAAGTGCGTTCCGGCTATTAGGTACGACATATATATATATATATATATATATATATATATATATATATATATATATATATATATATATATATATATATATATAAGTTTGTGAAGGTACCACCTCTGGTGCCAATGTGGGGACCCATAGCCTCGGAGAAGAAAATACAATGTATTCAAAAGGAGACCTTGTGGTTTCTCACTGAACACTAATATTATCTTCTCCTACCACCCCCATTCTTTTGTATGTACACATATATATTTACTTTATTTGAACTTTGTTACAAAAAAGGAGTTACATATGGGTTACAAAGATGGTTATCATAGGTTGTCGAGTTACTCCAGCTCCTGAGATGGCGGGCAGGAACCCTGGATGCAGTGCGCATTTCCCCTCTGTATGGCCACACTGAGGCGCTGGAAAAGAAAGCTTGCAGCTCTTGGGTCCCTTGTTGTTTCAATGAGCCTAGAACCCAGTTCCTTAAAAAAACTGGTAGCGCTTTTACCCCAGGCGCCGAGTGTCTCAGAAGCAATGGGGACAAAATTGTAGTGATGATCCAGTTCTCTATACTTACGGGATTTGGCTGCTTCCCTGTGGGTGGCAGCGCCACCTGGTTGTGCTACACTGAGGTTAATGTAGGTGTTAGCCAGGGTTGATACACACGTGTAGTCCCATACCAACTGCTTGCCATTCTTCCAGGGGTTCACTGTGATACCATCCGGGCGACCAATAAGAGCATCAGAGTTACGGGGCGTTAGGTAACGGGGCTCTCTTTCAGCTGGGCATCCAGCTGTGGTCCCAGCAAACACAAATCATCTAGAAAACGTTCGTCTATCTCTTCCCATAGGTGTGGGAATGATTAGCATTGAGAATGGTGAAGGAGAGCCTTTGAGAAACTTTTAATCAAAAAATCCAAATACAAAGGTTTTATAATAAGTTGTTTTTCTACAACTATTTTGTTCCTAATGTATTACAAATAGTTTTTGCATATTTAAATATAAAATTCATGGTGTTTTTTTGTAAAATTCATTAATAAATTGTGAATGATATTTATTGGCTAGTTATAATATGATCAGAAAAAAGTAGTTTTCCAAATTTCCTAAAAATCGCTCTTTTTAACACAATTTGACTCCTTATGCATTCCACTAAACACTAATATCATGTTTAAATATATAATTTATGTATTATTCCCTAAGATAATTTATATAAATTATAAAAGTTGCTGGAAAGTGGTGTGAAAGAATCTGAATACGTTTTGTTGTCTTATATTGGCGTGTTCTTATTAACTAGAGTGAGTAAGAGTGAGCGAGAGTGGGTAAGAGTGACTGAGAGTAAGAGTGAGTAAGAGTAAGAGTGACTGAAGGTGAGTGAGAGTGCCAGAGAGTGTGTAAGTGTGAGTATGAGTGAGTGAGAGTGAGTAAAAGTAAGAGTGACAGAGTGAGAGTAAGAGTGATTGAGAGTAAGGGTAACAGAGTGAGTAAGAGTGATTGAGAGTAAGGGTGAGTATGAGAGTAAGAGTGATTGAGAGTAAGAGTGATTGGGAGTAGGAGTGAGAGTAAGAGTGATTGAGAGTAAGAGTGAGTAAGAGTAAGAATGAGAGTAAGAGTGAGTAAGAGTAAGAATGAGAGTAAGAGTGATTGAGAGTAAGAGTGATTGAGAGTAAGAGTGAGAGTAAGTGAGTAAGAGTATGAGAGTAAGAGTGATTGGGAGTAAGAGTGATTGTGAGTAAGAGTGATTGAGAGTAAGAGTGATTGGGAGTAAGAGTGATTGAGAGTAAGAGTATGAGAGTAAGAGTGAGAGAATGAGTATGAATGGGTAAGGGTGACTGAGAGTGAGTAAGAGTGACAGAGTAAGAGTGGCAAAGTAAGAGTGACAGAGTAAGAGTGACAGAGAGTAAGAGTGACAGAGTAGGAGTGACAGAGAGCAAGAGTGAGTATGAGAGTAAGAGTGAGTAAGGATGACTGAGAGTAAGAGTGAGTAATAGTGCGTAAGAGTGATTGAGAGTAAGAGTGAGTAATAGTGCATAATAGTGGTTTAGAAACAAGTTACCTGATTTGCGTAGCAAGACTAGGATTTTTTGAGGTGTAGAAATATTTAGCCTATGAATAAAGTGGCTAGCATCCAGCTGAGTTGCTAGATGGATGAATTGAGGTGCGACATTTGGATATCTATTTGATGGATGTGAGGACAGTTGACTAGCCTATGAACACAGCCACTAATCCGCTGTACTGCCAGATGTGTGGTAACTACTTGTGGATTATAGTAGAATATCTAGCTATAGGGTTTCATAATTGCTGTTGTGTATAAAACTAGAATAAGAGCTATTTATTAAAACTATTATTGTAAACTAATACTTTAAGTGGGATCCCTTGGTTGTTTTAAGCATAGGGTGGACATGAATGAGATTGGGTGGAAATATATAGGAGCTGCCTCGTATGGGCCAATAGGACCTCTGCAGTTACCTTTATTCTTATGTTCAGCTCACCTGCTATGCTGCCAGATGTACGATTCTGCTTAAATTGCAGTACGACATTTGGGCTTCTGTTATACTTTTGAACTTATCACTGAATAATGATTACAGTTGTGGATGACTAAAATGTATATTCTTAGTCCTCTGATTAGGTTAGGTAGGGATGGTTAGTCTAGTCATTTTTGAATAATAACATCAAATACACATGCCAGTAGGACGCCAAAGGTTGCATTTGTTGTCTGGTGACGTCATACATAGTTGACCAGTCAGGTGCTGTAATACCTTCACACCTATGTGCTAATGGCCAGCAATACCTTATCCCTATACCTGAGGTCGCTTTTCATGATGCCGCTAAACAACAACAATAACTGGTCTGTAGAATGTATTTGTTTGTTATATATAATAAGTTAGGTTAGGATGGTTTGATGGGGTTTATGAATAACAGAAAATATAAGCAATGAGCGAAAATACGAGCTATTGTAGCTGAATATTGAATGATGAAGCACAGAGTACAGTTGAGGTATTAAGCCAGATTAAGAGTTCACACTTATGTGTGAACCTCCTAGGGTCCGCATTTAGCATGTTGACGCCTCGCGCCTCATTAGGGATGATGACGTCAGAAAAGAAGGCCTTATTTCAAAACATGAGAGGCTTGCTTTTACTGAATGTAGTATTCCTATATATATATATATATATATATATATATATATATATATATATATATATATATATATATATATACATGTATATATACATATATATATATCTATATATATATATATATATATATATATATATATATATATATATATATATATATATATATATATATATATATATATATATATATATATATATATATATATATATATATATATATATATATATATATATATACACTAAATGAGTATTTTTGATTTGTTATATGCTACACTAAGGTGTGGGGGGAGGTATGTTTTTGAAAGAATGTGAGATGTGCATATATATTCATGTAGGTGCATATATATTTATGTACGTGCATATATTTTTATGTACGTGCATATATATTTATGTGTTATGAAGCTATATTGGATTCGTACTGAAATCGCATTGAAGTCACCACGCCTGGCAGGGGACTGTTTTCTTACAAATGGATGATAGTGGGTTTTCATTTTTATTTGCCCTATGCTCAATAAGCATTCCTTGAAGAAAAGATTCACAAAGCTTAAATTGCATTATCTACAAAGGCGAAGAAGAAATAGGGGAAACATGGCAAAAGCGTTATTAATGGGTTATTAATACTGTAAACACGAAACAATGGACATAAATTGGAATAAGTTTTTGATTTAGGAAAATGATCTGGGTAAATACTGGTTCTGTAACATGGTTGAACTCATTTTTTATGTTAATATGAAATCTTGCCTATAAAATGTTCTTAGACAATGGGAAACAGTATGGTAATACCTTATTTAGAAAAACGAGCTTATAATGGTTAACGTCATTGCACATTAGGTTTGACCGAAGGCAGCATTTGAATTCTCCTTTGCCATAAATATTGAAAATGGGAATAAATAGACTATAACAGAAAACGGAGTTATTCAGGGAAGATGAAGACTGGGTGACGTCATTGACAATTAGCGATGTCTGTGCATGGCTCACCGGGGTAACGAAAAACGTGTATGCCAGAAGGCTGCAGTCAAATCTCACCGGGGTAACGAAAAACGTGTATGCCAGAAGGTTGCAGGTGAAAAAAGCAAAATTGCAGCGTTCTGGCATACTTTCTACTACTCACCACCACCCGCCACCACCCACCACCACCCGCCACCACCTGCCACCACCACCAGCCGCCACCCACCACCACCAGCCACCACCCACCACCACCAGCCGCCACCCACCACCACCAGCCGCCACTAGCCACCACCAGCCGCCACCACCCACCACCACCCACCACCACCAGCCGCCACCACCCGCCACCACCCACCACCGCCACCACCCACCACCACCACCCACCACCAGCCACCACCACCAGCCGCCACCACCACCACCAGCCGCCACCTGCCACCACCAGCCGCCACCCGCCACCACCCACCACCACCCACCACTACCAGCTGCCACCACCCGCCACCACCCACCACCGCCACCACCCACCACCACCAGCCACCACCCACCACCACCCACCAACGCCACCACCGCCACCACCCACCACCACCAGCCACCACCACCCACCACCACCAGCCGCCACCACCACCCATCACCGCCGCCACCGCCACCACCAGCCGCCACCGCCACCACCCACCACCACCAGCCGCCACCCGCCACCACCAGCCACCACTACAGCCGCCGCCACGACCACCCACCACCACCACCCATCACCGCCGCCACCGCCACCACCCACCACAGCCGCCACCACCCATCACCGCCGCCGCCACCACCCATCACCGCCGCCGACACCACCGCCACCACCCACCACAGCCGCCATCACCGCCACCACCAGCCACCATGCACCAGCTGCCACCGCCCGCCACCAGCTGCCACCACCACCAGCCGCCACCACCGCCCGCCATCAGCCGCCACCGCCCGTTGCCACAGTCGCCATCGCCAGCCGCCACCCGCCACCACCATCCGCCACCACCAGCCGCCATCACCGCCACCACCAGCCGCCATCAGCTGCCACCGCCACCAGCCGCCACCATCAGCCGCCACCACCACCCACCACCAGCTGCCACCAGCCGCCACCGCCTGCCACCACCAGCCGCCACCACCGCCACCAGCTGCTACCGCCCGCCACCACCAGCCGCCACCGCCTGCCACCGCCCGCCACCACCAGCCGCCACCGCCCGCCACCACCAGCCGCCACCGCCCGCCACCACCAGCTGCCACCGCCCGCCACCACCAGCCGCCACCACCGCCACCACCAGCCGCCACCACCGCCACCACAACCCGCCACCACCACCAGCCGCCACCGCCCGCCACCACCAGCCACCACCAGCCGCCACCATCGCCACCACCAGCCGCCACCACTGCCACCACCGCCACCGCCCGCCACCAGCTGCCACCACCAGCTGCCACCACCGCCCGCCATCAGCCGTCACCGCCCGTTGCTACAGTCGCCACCGCAAGCCGCCACCGCCAGACGCCACCAGCCCCCACCACCGCCGATCGCAACCACCCACCACAGCCGCCACCACCCATCACAGCCGCCCGCCACCGCCCACCACCACCCACCACTACCGCCCGCCACCACCGCCACCGCCGCCGCTGTCCGCCACCGCCAGACACAGCCGCCAGTGTCCGCCACCACTGTCCGCCCGCTGCCACTGTCCACCCGCCGCCACTGTCCGCCCGCCGCCACTGTCCGCCACCGCCACCACTGTCCGCCACCGCCACCACTGTACGCCACCGCCACCACTGTCCGCCACCGCCACCACTGTCCGCCCGCCGCCGCCACTGTCCGCCCGCCGCCAATGTCCGCCCGCCGCCACTGTCCACCACCGCCGCCACTGTCCGCCACAGCCGCCACTGTCCGCCCGCCACCACCGCCACCACTGTCCGCCCGCCGCCACTGTCCGCCCGCCGCCACTGTCCACCACCGCCGCCACAGCTGCCACTGTCCGCCCGCTGCCACTGTCCGCCACCGCCGCCACTATCCGCCACCGCCGCCACTGTCCGCCACAGCCGCCACTCTCCGCCGTACAGCCTCCCCTCTCTCCATTAGTAAATAATTATAATTGTTAGTAAATAATAAAAGAAATATAAATTATTAGATATTTTTTACCCTTAAATTGGTTTTAATATTTAAATTGAAAATAATAATATAATATAAAATAAAATATAATAAAAATAATAATATAATATAAAATAATATAATTTAATTTCAAGAAATTTAACTTTAAACACAAAGATGTGAAAAGGGTTCAGATAATAGGCTTAAACCTTTCATAAGCGATTCATATTGGTATATGAATGGATTATGAATGATTCATGTTAGGATTGTAAAGTTGCCACAACATCTCAAATTAGTGTTAGATACATAGGTTTTGGTTGCAAGTTTTGGAAACCTATTTAAGTCCACACACAAATTCGTATCTGATACGATAAAACAAACGTTTCCAATCCTTTCAAATACTTTCCAGATATGTTGTGGCAACCTTAAATTGTTTGCTGGGGTGAGGCTCCTCTTGATGATGTCGTTAACTTCACTGTGCCTAGAGTGCCATCCCCCTGTGCTTTGGCAGAGTAGGCCATGGTGGCTGTACCTGTCAGCCACCACCTCGCTGCAAATACATCTATATCTGGTGTGGATTGGGGCAGCAAGGCGGAGGGCCACAGCAATTCGGAGGGCGTGTGGTGTGAGACGCGTGCCAGTTGCCGACATTGGGGGTGCTAACAGGAAATTCCCTGCATGTGGTGCTGCTACTGCTGTGAGGCGAGCAATGTCGTGTTGTGTTGTTGCAGCAACTTGGTCTACAATGGGGCCATCCCAGCTGGATTGCTTGTGGGCTTTTGGGGATGGTGGTTGAGGTGATTGGCCTGCACGAGAGGCCCACTCTGTGGCACAGCGTGTAAAATTGGGATCATGTACACCTGCCAGCTGATGTAAGTGGGCAGGTAGAATTTCCTTCACAAGGTAGTCGGATGCTGATAAGGAGGACAGGAAGGCTGGAACAGAGATTTGCGTTGCTGTTCGAACTCCGAGGCCCCCAGGTCTTACGGGATGAGAGGCTTGTTTCCACTGTAGGTCATCGAGAGAGAGGTTAAGGGATTTTTCTAGCATTGATTTCAGTAACTGGTCATACTCACTTAGTTTTTGGCTACTGTAAGATGGTGAACACCTCAGAAAGTAGGTTAACCTGGGGAGGGACAGACATCTGGTGATGAGGTAGAGTGCATCATGAGCATCAATATCCTCAATCCTCCCATCCATCCTCTTAAGGTCGGCGATTTTCTTATCAAGGACCTCATCGATGGCTTTCAACCCCAGGGGAGCTCCTAGGAGTGTGCTGTCTTCAGGTTTAGTTTTATGGATATTTGGCAGAAGACCCTCTATTCTCTCTACGATGCCCTGGTTGGAACATATTATTTCACATTTAGAAGGGTTCAGGGTGAGGCCTAAAACTGCACCTTGCTCCTGGATTTTTCTGGTGT
This sequence comes from Procambarus clarkii, assembly GCF_040958095.1. Taxonomy (NCBI): domain Eukaryota; kingdom Metazoa; phylum Arthropoda; class Malacostraca; order Decapoda; family Cambaridae; genus Procambarus; species Procambarus clarkii. The sequence goes on along the minus strand of NC_091181.1, from coordinate 13,977,722 downwards.
CCTCCAGGATGGAGTCTTGGGAACCAGCTAGGGTACCATCATCCAAGAACCAGATGTAAAGCTCGCTGGACAGGACCTCTGTGACTTGTTTGATGACTAAGTAGAAAAGGAGAGGAGCAAGGGGGTCACCCTCTTGGACGCCTATATATATATATATATATATATATATATATATATATATATATATATATATATATATATATATATATATATATATATATATATATATATATATATATATATATATTATATATATATATATATATATATATATATATATATATATATATATATATATATATATATATATATATATATATATATATATATATATATATATATATATGTCGTACCTAGTAGCCAGAACGCACTTCTCAGCCTACTATTCAAGGCCCAATTTGCCTAATAAGCCAAGTTTTCATGAATTAATTGTTTTTCGACTACCTAACCTACCTAACCTAACCTAACCTAACTTTTTCGGCTACCTAACCTAACCTAACCTATAAAGATAGGTTAGGTTAGGTTAGGTAGGGTTGGTTAGGTTCGGTCATATAACTAAGTTAATTTTAACTGCAATAAAAAAAATTGACCTCATACATAATGAAATGGGGTAGCTTTATCATTTCATAAGAAAAAAATTAGAGAAAATATATTAATTCATGAAAACTTGGCTTATTAGGCAAATCAGGCCTGAATAGTAGGCTGAGAAGTGCGTTCTGGCTACTAGGTACGACATATATATATATATATATATATATATATATATATATATATATATATATATATATATATATATATATATATATATATATATATATATATATATATATATATATATATATATATATATATATATGTCGTACCTAATAGCCAGAACGCACTTCTCAGCCTACTATTCAAGGCCCGATTTGCCTAATAAGCCAAGTTTTCATGAATTAATGTTTTTTTCGTCTACCTAACCTACCTAACCTAACCTAACCTAGCTTTTTTTGGCTACCTAACCTAACCTTACCTATAAATATAGGTTAGGTTAGGTTAGGTAGGGTTGGTTAGGTTCGGTCATATATCTACATTAATTTTAACTCCAATAAAAAAAAAATTGACCTCATACATAGAGAAAAGGGTTGCTTTATCATTTCATAAGAAAAAAATTATAGTAAATATATTAATTCAGGAAAACTTGGCTTATTAGGCAAATCGGGCCTTGAATAGTAGGCTGAGAAGTGAGTTCTGGCTACTAGGTACGACATATATATATATATATATATATATATATATATATATATATATATATATATATATATATATATATATATATATATATATATATATATATATATATATATATATATATATATATATATATATATATAAATATATATATATATATATATATATATATATATATATATATATATATATATATATAAATATATATATATATATATATATATATATATATATATATATAAATATATATATATATATATATATATATATATATATATATATATATATATATATATATATATATATATATACTGCTACCAAAATATATATATATATATATATATATATATATATATATATATATATATATATACATATATATATATATATATATATATATATATATATATATATATATATATATATATATATATATATATATATATATATATATATATATATATATATACATATATATATATATATATATATATATATATATATATATATATATATATATATATATATATATATATATATATATATATATATATATATATATATATATATATTATTAAATATGACCGAAAAAGTAAGATTAATAATTCTAACACGAATTTTCTCAATCTTTCGTACATTACGCTTCACTGTTGGAGGTAAATCAAAAATCACTTCTCCAAAATTCATTTTTATTTCTAGTCTGACGCGACACGGGCGCGTTTCGTAAAACTTATTACATTTTCAAAGACTTCACAAATACACAACTGATTAGAACTTACGTATCTCCGATTTTATATCTACATTTGAGTGAGGTGGGAGGGGTGATGTGGCATTAACACAAGACAGAACAAGAGGGGATATTAATAGGGTATTAAAAGTATCAACACAAGACAGAACACAAACAATGGGTATTGAATAGAAGTGTTTGTAGAAAGCCTATTGGTCCATATTTCTTGATGCTTCTATATTGGAGCGGAATCTTGAGGTGGGTAGAATATAGTTGTGCAATAATTGGCTGTTGATTGCTGGTGTTGACTTCTTGATGTGTAGTGCCTCGCAAACGTCAAGCCGCCTGCTATCGCTGTATCTATCGATGATTTCTGTGTTGTTTACTAGGATTTCTCTGGCGATGGTTTGGTTGTGGGAAGAGATTATATGTTCCTTAATGGAGCCCTGTTGCTTATGCATCGTTAAACGCCTAGAAAGAGATGTTGTTGTCTTGCCTATATACTGGGTTTTTTGGAGCTTACAGTCCCCAAGTGGGCATTTGAAGGCATAGACGACGTTAGTCTCTTTTAAAGCGTTCTGTTTTGTGTCTGGAGAGTTTCTCATGAGTAGGCTGGCCGTTTTTCTGGTTTTATAGTAAATCGTCAGTTGTATCCTCTGATTTTTGTCTGTAGGGATAACGTTTCTATTAACAATATCTTTCAGGACCCTTTCCTCCGTTTTATGAGCTGTGGAAAAGAAGTTCCTGTATAATAGTCTAATAAGGGGAAATAGACTAGAAATAAAAATGATTTTTGGAGAATTGATTTTTCAATTACCATCAACAGTAAAAAGAAACATAAGAAAGATCGAGAAAATTCGTGTTAGAATTATTAATCTTACTTTTTCGGTCATATTTAATAAAATATATATATATATATATATATATATATATATATATATATATATATATATATATATATACACTTATCCAGACCACTTATCCAGAACACTTATCCAGACCTAACGACCCTCAGAAGCGCCCTGATGGGGTCACCTTGCTACCTTGGAAGGATGGTAAGCAAGTGGTATGGGACTACACGTGCGCTGCCACACTGGCCAGTACCTACCTCCACTACAGCACACGTGAAAGCGGTGGTGCTGCTTCTTTCAGGGAATCGCAGAAAATTATTAAATACAGAGGTCTAGCACACTGCTACAGCTTTGTTCCGATTGGCTCGGAGACCCTCGGTTCGTGGGGAAAATGTGCATTGAAGTTCCTGAAGGAATTGGGGGATAAATTGATCAGCGCTACAAAAGACCAGAGAGCAAAAAGTTTCTTGTTCCAGCGCCTCAGTGTTGCAATTCAGAGGGGAAATGCCTGTTGCGTCTTGGGCACTAGTCCAACTTCAGAGGAATTCGAAGAAGTGTTTGACTTGCAACAATGATCGAACCCGTCTGTGACATTCATCAATGTTTCCCATTGTTGTGTTTTTCAAGAGATCCATAACCTTTAAGCACCTTTTTGCATTATTATTTTTGTATCAACCCATGTATATCTTGTAACCATCAAATGCATAATAAAGCACAAAAAAATAAAAAAGGAAGGGGGTGGTAGGAGAAAAGCACACAGAAACTGTATTGGAGGGGATCTAAACATTCCCTCTAATGCGTTATGCGTGGTTTCCTCCGAGGCTATGGGTTCCCCTTCTTCCAGCTAGAGGTGTATATATATATATATATATATATATATATATATATATATATATATATATATATATATATATATATATATATATATATATATATATATATATATATATATATAAATGTATACCTAACTTACCCAATATTATATATACTTGTGTTGAAAGTTTGTTTTCACCTTGTCCAAAACTGTTGTAACATATCACCTCACCCAAGTGCAGGTATATAAAATGAAAAGCCGTTTGAATTAGAGCATAGTAAGAAATCTGCTTAGTGTTTGCAGGTTATAAATGTGGGTGTGTAAACTAAAATATTTGAAAATGTAATAAGTTATTACGAAACGCGTTCAAGTGTTGCGTCAGACTAGAAATAAATAAGAATGAATTTTGGAGAACTGGTTTTTCAATTACCATCGACAGTGAAAAGAAACATAAGAAATCTTGAGAAAATTCATGTTAGAATTATTACTCTTACTTTTTCGGTCATATTTAATAATATATGTCTACAGGAAAGACTGCTACCAAAATATGCTAATATTAAAACGCATGACCCAGCAGCAAGGAATCAAGCCTTCACGATAAAATATCGCCAAGATCTGATTCGAAATCAGATACACAAGGCAGAAAATGAAATCAAAGACAACAAAACACAACTACTTCATGCTACAAACCAATGGAGAAACACCAACATCGACGAAAGTCTCCGTACTCGGATCGAGCAACACCTCGACATCCTCACAGATCCACATCACCTTAGCACCGAAACCAGGATAATCAAGAAACTAACAACATTATATGGAGGACCTATGGCAATTCCACGACCAAGAGACGGCTTCTTGAGCCTTGCAGGAATCAACCTCACTGAGGACTAAGTCACTCTCCTAAATCTGGGTATAAACTGTCACGTTATGTCGAGACCAAGTGAGATGGCCCGGAAAGTGGAGTTGGAAATCCTGTTGGACGACATATTCGACCTCGAGACACAAAAGACGGTCACCACCAAGAACACCTTACTAGCAGAACTTATCGCAGAAGGAGGAAAGAATCGAGGCAACTACAGAAGCACCATACTGTCCCCCGAGCTCAAAGCGGCAGCTAAGAGCCTTCGTGAGAACAAGGAGATGGTCGTCAGGAGAGGTGACTTCGCCAATATACGTCATTCTTAAAAAAGACGAATATCTGGCAAAAATGAACCTCATACTCTCTGACCAAACTAAGTTCCAAAGGGTAACGAAGGACACTACAGCCAAATTGAAAGCAAAGGTCAATAAATTGATCGAAACTGTGAACGCCAAGAAATCCGGACTCCACCTGCCAAAGAATATTGGGGCATACAGACCTGGATATGCGTATGGAAATGTCAAGACACACAAGCCTGGAAACCCACTTCGGCCAATCATCAGCCAGATACCCACACCTACGTACAGACTGGTGAAGCGACTCAACGGCTTGCTGACTCCTTATGTCCCTTGCGCCTTCAGCCTGAAGTCTCCAAAGGAATTTGTTGACTTACTGCAGGGAACACGGGTTACAGGAAAAAGATCCTTGTTGGACTTAGAATCACTGTTTACCAACCTACCTGTGGATGAAATAATTGGGATGATAGCAGACAGAGTGTATTGTGATCCAGCCTGTACTCCTTTTGACGTACCAGAAAACATTCTAAGGAAGCTACTCCAAGCTTGTAATAAGGAGGCACCCTTCTTGAGCCCGGATGGGCACATGTATAAGCAAGTAGATGGGGTCGCCATGGGTTCTCCCCTAGGTGTCCTGTTTGCAAACTTCTACATGGGTACCATCGAGCAAAAAGTCTTAGTCGACATGAACTTGAAACCGGCCATATACTGCAGGTATGTTGACGACATTTTTACACAGGTACCTGATGTCAGACATCTGCAGGAGCTGAAGGAGGCATTTGAGCAGAGTTCCGTGCTGCGTTTCACTTACGAGATGGAAAAGGATGGGAAGCTGCCCTTTCTAGATGTAACAGTCATGGAAAAGAGCGGAGGTTTCCACACTGCAGTCTACACTAAGGAAACGAACATAGGAATGTGCCTAAATGCCAACAGTGACTGCCCAGACAGGTACAAGAGGAGTGTTGTTAACGCAAATGTCGACCGTGCTCTAAGCCACAGCTCAGAATGGAAGCAAGTCGACGAAGAACTCTGTAGGGTAAGGCAGGTCCTAGCCAACAACGGCTTCTCCAATGGTTTCGTCGAAGACATCATAAGAAGGAAAGTGAAACGCCATGCAACCTCTGAAGAGACAACTAACACAACACCTATACCCCCTATTAGACTATTTTACAGGAACTTCTTTTCCACAGCTCATAAAACAGAGGAAAGGGTCCTGAAAGATATTGTTAATAGAAACGTTATCCCTACAGACAAAAATCAGAGGATACAACTGACGATTTACTATAAAACGAAAAAAACGGCCAGCCTACTCATGAGAAACTCTCCAGACACAAAGCAGAACGCTTTAAAAGAGACCAACGTCGTCTATGCCTTCAAATGCCCACATGGGGACTGTAAGCTCCAAAAAAACCAGTATATAGGCAAGACAACAACATCTCTTTCTAGGCGTTTAACGATGCATAAACAACATGGCTCCATTAAGGAACATATAATCTCTTCCCACAACCAAACTATCGCCAGAGAAATCCTAGTAAACAACACAGAAATCATCGATAGATACAGTGATATATATATATATATATATATATATATATATATATATATATATATATATATATATATATATATATATATATATTGTACCTTGTAGCCTAGTATATATATATATATATATATATATATATATATATATATATATATATATATATATATATATATAAATGTCGTACCTAGTAGCCAGAACGCACTTCTCAGCCTACTATGCAAGGTCCGATTTGCCTAATAAGCCAAGTTTTCATGAATTAATTGTTTTTCGAGTACCTAACCTACCTAACCTAACCTAACCTAACGTTTTCGGCTACCTAACCTAACCTAACCTATGAAGATAGGTTAGGTTAGGTTAGGTAGGGTTGGTTAGGTTCGGTTATATATCTACGTTAGTTTCAACTCCAATAAAAAATAGTTTACCTCATAAATAATGAAATGGGTAGCTTTATCATTTCATAAGAACAAAATTTGAGAAAATATATTAATTCATGAAAACTTGGCTTATTAGGCAAATCGGGCCTTGCATAGTAGGCTGAGACGTGCGTTCTGGCTACTAGGTACGACATATATATATATATATATGTTGTACCTAGTAGCCTATTATATATATATATATATATATATATATATATATATATATATATATATATATATATATATATATATATATATATATATATATATATATATATATATATGTGTGTGTGTGTTGTACCTAGTAGCCAGAACGTCGTACTCAGCCTACTATGCAAGCCCGATTTGCCTAATAAGCCAAGTTTTCCTGAATTAATATATTTTCTCTAATTTTTTTCTTATGAAATAATAAAGCTACCCATTTCATTATGTATGAGGTCATTTTTTTTTATTGGAGTTAAAATTAACGTTGATATATGACCGAACCTAACCAACCCTACCTAACCTATCTTTATATGTTAGGTTAGGTTAGGTAGCCGAAAAAGTTAGGTTAGGTTAAGTTAGGTAGGTTAGGTAGTCGAAAAACAATTAATTCATGAAAACTTGGCTTATTAGGCAAATCGGGCCTTGCATAGTAGGCTGAGTAGTGCATTCTGGCCACTAGGTACGACACACATATATATATATATATATATATATATATATATATATATATATATATATATATATATATATATATATATATATATATATATATATATATATATATATATATATATATATATATATATATATATATATATATATATATATATATATGTATTGTCGGGGTGTATATATTTATATATATATATATATATATATATATATATATATATATATATATGTATTGTCGGGGTGTCTCTCTCTCTCTAGCCAGTCACCACCAAGTATTAGTAGTGATAAACGTTACTTACTGTAGCTCCCACGGGTCTGCACTCGATCCTCACGGTGCCACTGTTCACCAGGAGAGTCTCTCAGTCTGTCTCCGGTTGGCCTCGTAGCCTAAAGACGAGTGAGAACACAATCACTTCACTTGATCATGTGCCCGCCCCGACAGAGGGCTCTACCACTCACTATAGGTCACCAACTGGTGTTTACCGTGTCCAGTAACACCTCAGTGGAATAGTAGTAATATAGTAGTGGCCCCAGGGAATACTAATCAATTTGGTAACAGGTAAGTACATGTTTAAATCACTCACTCTTAGATAGTCTCAATAGCAACAAGGTAATGGAGGGTTGACACAAACACGGCGGTGGTTTTGTAGTTTACTTAAAAGATCAAAGAATCATAACTCTGCATCAACAACATGGCAAAGGAATAAATAAGCAGCCTTCTCTCCGCCTCTTCGCAATTCTGGAACACTCCGGGAATGGCAACACTCCCAGTTGACGTGCGTTCCCACGCTCCACATGCAGTGTTATCGAACGTTTGGCAACTCGCGAGATGCCAAGCCCACTCACACTCCTCACTGTTCCTCACACTGCTCACTTCCTCACTATACTCACACTATTGGCGTGAGGCGCCTATTATTCCCACGTATTCACAGTATATCACAACACTGGCATAATCACAGTTAACCACTAGACATATGAATATATTATTTAATACCTCCAGTATATATATAGTTCACTTTATCAATATATATAATAACGAGGTAACTCTAGGCACACAGCCTTACACTATTAAATTGTATTTATATATATATATATATATATATATATATATATATATATAACCTCTGGCACGAACTTATAATATATATGACATGTAAAGATAAATGTCCTCGTCTCTTCATCAAACCACAGGTGCAATCACACACCATATATATATATCTCGTGAGAGCTCTATAGCATCTCCCTTCACAACTGTGTCTTACTGGAAACATAGACATTGGTGAGCCCTGCTCACGACATAGAAGATACTCTGGCTAATCGCTAACTAAAGGGGAATGGGAGGGAAAACTAAATTTCCTACTTCCACCATAAATGATGTGGACTCGTCCTCTGTTGAGGGTTGAACTGAAGCTCCTGGTCCCGGCTCACGACTTGCTGTAGGGAACACCCCCACACACACTGATGCTCTTCCCAGGACCTCAACCAATGCCCAAAAAGCGCGTCTTCTCCGTACTGCTTCACTCCTTGTGCCACGGGGGCGCACGGCCCGGACCTACCTCCACTCATGACGTCACACTTGCCAGGGGCGTTTCTCATTGGCTGCCTGTACCACGTCAGCGTTATTGGCCAATCTGATGCTACTTGCGTCATAACATTTTGGCACGAAATTGTAGGAGTCGGCGCCATCTTGGCGTCCAGAAGGGCCTAAGCCACTGGTCCAAAACACTCTTCTTTAGTTAATTTCTCTCCTATGCGAGAACACCTCATGCTCCCACATAGTCAAATTGTTCTCTGGAAGTCAGAGAACGTTCGGGTAAAGTAGATATGACTCTTACAGCTGGCGTGGGAGAAATATAAGGGGGGGGGACACCGTCACATACCCCTCCCCTTAAAATAAGAGTCATATCGGTTTAGTGTACTCGGAAAGGGCATCCGCTACCACGTTGTCCTTCCCTCTGATGTGCTTAATTTCTAACCAGTATTCTTGTAGTAGTAATGCCCACCTTGTCAGCCTCTGGTTGGAGTTTCTCATCTTGTACAAGAAAGTCAGAGGGTTGTGATCTGTAAAAACGAGAATAGCCATCGCCTCTCCTCCCTCGTACACGTCGAAGTGCTTTAGGGCCATTACTAAAGCCAAAGCCTCCTTTTCGACAGTACTATAGACACGCTGGTACTTCACGAATTTCTTGGAGTAAAATGCGACAGGCCTATGTACCTCGCTCCTTTCCTGGGCCAACATGGCTCCTATCCCTACATCACTGGCATCTACATACAGAATGAACCTGGCTGTAAAATCTAGGGATATCAACACTGGGGCCTCTGTCAACAGGTTCTTCGTCTTCTCGAAAGATTCCTGGCAGGCCTCTCCCCACTTCCATCGTGTATTCTTAGAGAGTAATTCTGTCAGAGGATGCGCTATCGTGGAAAAGTTCTTACAGAAACCATGATAGTATCCAATCATCCCAATATACCTCAGCAATTCCTTCCGTGTCCTGGGTATTGGGTACTCTCTAATAGCTGATACCTTGTGGTCCACAGGGGTAACCTCTCCTTGACCGATGATGAAGCCTAGGTATTCTAGATGGGCCTTCCCAAACTCACTCTTGGCTAGGTTCACGGTCAGGTTAGCATCTTCCAGCCTCCTGAACAGCTCCCTGAGTCGCTCTAGGTGTGACTCCCAATCGTCGGAGAACACTACTATATCGTCAATGTATACAGTGCAGCCTTCGGCTCCTCTCAGCAACTCGTTCATCATACGTTGAAAACAACTCCCGCTGTTCTTCATCCCGAAGGGCAACACTTTATACTGATACAGTCCATCTGGAGTCACAAAAGCTGATATCTTTCTAGCCTCGGGAGTTAACGAGATTTGGTAATACCCCTTGAGCAGGTCGACCTTGGACACATATCTGGCACTACCCACCTGATCGATGCAATCACTTACCCTGGGCATGGGGTGGGAATCTGCCACAGTGATGGAGTTCACCTTCCTCTAGTCCGTGCAAAAACGGTATGTACCGTCGCTTTTCTTAACCAGCAAACACGGGGAACTCCACTCGCTGTTGCTAGGCTCGGCAAGGTCATTCTCAGGAAGGTACTCTACCTCCTTCCTCATCAATTCTCGCTTCTCAGGGCTGACCCTATAAGCACTCTGTTTAATGGGTCTGGCGTCCCTCACCTCTACCTCGTGCGTCACACTCTTGTGGCGTCGGGGCACGTCGGCAAAAAGAGATGCATTCTCTCTCAACAGGTCCGTCAGATCCACTGTCTGTCTTCCTTCCAGGTGTTGAAGCTTGATTTCGATATTCTCCAAACTCTCCTCATTGGAGAGATGGGTGCCGTCCGCCCTGGACCATTTTCCTTCCTCTGCTGGAATCTCTTGATTAACCTACATGCATAAGACCACTTTTTGCTGTAGTTCTCGTGGCATTGTTCCGTCCTCCTCGGCGGCTCCTCCTTCTTCAGGGAAGAAAGGCTTCAGACGGTCAATATGACACACCTGTGTCTTGCAGGATCTGTCCGGCTTGCTGACTTCATAACTTACTGGACCCAATCGTCTTAGCACCTTATACGGTCCCTCGAATCGTGACTCGGTCACGCGGCTCTTCCCTGGCAGTAACACCATAACCTGGGACCCAACCTGAAACTCTCTTGGCGTACAACTCTGACATCTTTTGCTGCGCCTCCTTCAAATGCTTTCCTGCTAGCTCTTTTGCCAATGCGAGACGCTCCTTTAATTTCTGCACATGTTCGCTGACCGTTCCCACGGTCACTCCTGGCGCCCATTGCTCTCTCAGCATAGATAGAGGCCTCCGTACCTCATGTCCATATACCAGTTGGAACGGTGAGAAACCCAGTGACTCCACTACAGCGTTCCGTATAGCAAACAATGCAGGGTACACTGCCTCATCCCACTCGGCTTCTTGTTCCTCACAGAACACTCTCAGAATGGTTTTCAGTGTGGAGTAAAACCTTTCGATCGCCCCTTGCGACTGCGGTCGATAGGGCGACGACCGAATCTGAGTTACTCCCTAATTTGACAAGGTCTGTCTAAACCACTTGGACTGGAATACGCTCTTACAGTCCGTCTGGATTTCCCTGGGCATTCCCACCCAAGAGAAAAAATGCTGCAACTGCCCGGCTACACCTTTTGACGTCAAGCATCGCATCGGGACTGCTTCCGGGAACCTTGTCGCCGCACACATGATGGTCATCAGGTAGGTATTTCCCTTTCTCGTCCGGGGCAACGGTCCTACCCCGTCGACCAACAGACGTTCAAACGCTGGCCCAAATGCAGGAACAGGGACTAACTGGGCCTTTGGTATCGCTGGTACACTTTCCTGCTCTCTGGCAAGGTAAGCAAGTCTTACAGTGACGCCTCACATCGGCGTCCATACCCGGCCAGTAGAAATGGTCCCTGATCTTGCGTAGAGTCTTGGGCACTTCCAGGTGACCTGCAGAATCCACAGAGTGTGAGAGATCCAGCACTACCGCTCTGCACTGGGCCGGCAACACTACCTGGTGCCTCATACCTAGTGATTCCTCTCTGGCCTCCATTCTCACCGGCCTCCATTGCCTCATCAGCATCCCATCCTGCAGATAAAAATGTGTGGCACTCTCAGGACCAGCACGTCCTCCTTTGGCCTCCCGAATCAACTCTGGGAACTCCACCTGCTGTAACTCCTCCAGACGAGCACGGTCCACCCCAAGAGAACTGGCGAGGGTCACCTGTAGCTCACCATCCAGGTTGCCTTCGCCCTCCACCTGTTCTCCGAGTTCCACGAAGAGGTGATCGATCCCCAGGCTGTCAGACGTCTCTTCTTCAGCCCCATCAGATCTACTCACTCCGAGCTCGTTGCACCGTCTTGGGATCACAGCGCATACAGGGAACGCCACCTCGGCGATTCCCTTCCCGTTCCCACAGGCGTCTAATACTCCGCCTTTCTCTCTGTAGAGCTCCAAGCACTCCTCGCCCTTCACGAGGTTAGGGAGGACACATCCACCACAGGCGTCATTCCCAAGAATGACTTGCGCCTCCATCTTGGGCATTGAGGCGCAGACCCCTACCACTAGGGTCTGACAGCCATAATCAGAATCCAATGTTACCTTGTGTAGGGGCATCCTCACTGGGCCTCCCACAGTGGTCACAACAGCCATCCCCACCCTGGTATTCTCATAACCCTCGGGGAACAGGGTTCTACTCACCAAGGTAAAATCAGCCCCGGTGTCCCTCAATATCTTCACAGGAACGGGGTCTGCCTCCCCCATCCTTACCGTCCCCTCACACACGAACGGGTGAATTTTCTTCTCCACACTTGGTACAGACTCACCCCGCACATTCTCGGCCACTTGGTCCTCCATCCTAACGAAAGCAACGTTCCCACGCTGCTTAGGGGGTTTGCAATCCCACGCGAAATGTCCATATCCTCCACAGTTGGAACAGCGGACCCTTCTTGGCGGTGACCTTCCACCACCGCTCGCCCTGGCAATGCCTCCAGAGACCGTCACTCCGTGGGCCTTCCTCGCGCCTTCCGTCGTCTCCCTCGTAGCGTCCCTTGGCACAACAACAGATCCGGCACTCTCAACTAGGGGCTTCTTGACTGGTTCCACAGACCTTTTCAGTCCCCTACCACCTCCACTCGAGAGGTGGGACTTGGGAGAACTCGTTCCTGTCCTCCATCCGTCCGTCTTCCTAAAACCACTCCCGTAGCCAGAGTACACCGGCGGCCTGTACGGTCCCTCTCTGCGTGGTCGCAAGGCTTCCTCCAAAATGTTGACTCTGTCAGCAGCAGCCCTCAAGTCTTTTATGTCTGCCTCCTTGACTCTAATCCTGATCTCAGGAGAGAGCACGGACCTAAATTTGTCCATGACCATTAGCTGTTTGATGTCCTCAGCTGACTTAGCTCCTTCAGCTTTCAACCACTTCAGAAATCTTCTTTCCATGTCCCTCGCCGTCTCTGCATTAGATTTACCTGGTGAACGGGTACATTCTTGGAACCTTTTCCTGTAACACTCTGAAGTCAGCTTAAATAAGTGACGTTGTCGGAAAATCCGACACCATTTAATAATCATACAGATAATAGCTGTGTTGTATAAACAAGTTAACCCATAGAAAACATAACTTGTAGTGGAATTACCGTTTAAAGAAAACGGGATATCATCACCACATACCATTATAAATTCACCAGCTATTCTGCTGGGAATTATTCTTAAATACATTAGTCTTTGGACTTTACCATCATAAAACATCTCATATAAATTAACTTAATTATCAATATTAAAGTAGAGTAAATGTGACCCTTCTATCACTTTCTGTCATGTGGACAATGTAAGCCAGGCGTGAGGGTGAGGAAGGAGGGAGCCATTGTTGTGTCACCTCCGAGACGTGTGGAGCAAATTCGGCTCCTATCATATCTGGACAATGTCGGCCAGTAGCGTCAATAGTATGGAGTGTTAGACATTGCTATTGTTGATACTAGACCAGAGGCTCACAGGAGCAAATACGGCTCCTGTTAATTTTACTTGGACGTAGTGTTATGGAAACCAAAGGTGTAACATTTTCAACACGCTGTCAACAAATCAAGTTAAGTGTTCTTTCCGAAACCCAGTATCTTTCATTTATGGCCATTAATGTCATTATATAGGGTGAGCCGATTAGAGCACGACATAGCCTCAAACTAAAGGTAATTAAGCCAGGTCTTTATTGTTCCATGTATAGTGTTTTCTCTGATATAACTTGTCATATATAGGTTTCTGGCTTCACAGTTAGAGCCCTTTTGACAGGTCAAGACGAGGAAGCATATGCTTTGTACATCAGTTACTGGGTGATGGAAGCCACCTCAAAGAGGATAATTTGGTGTCTACATCCTAGTTATATCTGTTTGGACTAAGGCCTGCTGTACTATAAGATAAGGAACCTTTTCAATGTATGTAGTTAATACTGTAGTTTGATTGGCTGCATATATATTAATTTAATAAACCCCCCTAATGTGTAGAGGATCGATTTGTGAGATTATGAGATTATTGCAGAAATACAGTCCACTTATTATTATACAAATTGCTATCGAAGTATATAAATTAACGTAAATATAAATTCATATAAATTAAATAAATATAAATCTCACAGGTCGGTTCCCACATTATTTGGTCATCTTCGAACCGGATGACGGATTATTTGATCCTATGAACCCACATTTGGTCATCTTAGTACCGGATGAACCAGTTAACCAGTGGATTCATTAAATATACTAGTGCAGTGTGATTTAAACAAAGCCAGTCAATGACGGCGGCGTTGACTCGTGCGAGTTCACGAGCCCCGCTCAGTTCAGATCAGCTTCGTCAGCGGTTTCATGCACACCCACAGATATTTGGTGGCGTGTTATTCTGTGAAATGACAGCGCTAATATAGAAGCCAGCCAAATTAGTGACTGTGTCGCGAGATTGTTCACGGATTTCGTGGTGTTAAATTTCGCGAGAGATTATCTATGAATTTTGTGGACTTTATTTCGCGAGGTCACTAATAATATTTAATACTTCTAGATAATATTAGAAGTTTCATAGAGGCTAATTAAGAGGCTATTATCAATAATTGTGTATATTATTTCTCCAAAATAGAGAATTATTTAATATATATTGCACTAGTGTTCACAGTATAATATTTACTAATTGCCAACCCACAACAGGGTAGGATATTACCACTGACTAGTTGAACTATTATCGTTCATCCTAGTCCTATTATAACCATAGTCAGTTGTACTATATTCAACAACCTAACACCATTAATGAATGGTCCAGACCCTATTTTGGGTGTAATTTTTATCAACTCGAATTGAGTTGTATATATAATAATTTACTTATGATCATTACACCTTTGAATGATTAATTAGTGTCTCTACCATCCTAGGGTGATATAGAAGAGCTAACCTAAAGGTATTTCCAGTGACACTGGTTTATCACTCAAATCATTAGTGTGTATGATTGTGTATATATATAATGTGTATTAATTTTAAGTGCTAACCTCTAGTAGAGGTAGGATTATTGCCTAGTGAGTGCAGAATTTAACCCTAGGCTACCATTAGAGCTTGTTCAGTATTATGAGCAGCCCAAGTACAAGTCCCACAATGCTTCACCAACTAGCCAGTATGAATAATGCAGGGAGAATGAAAAGAACCCTTGCAGGTCTTAAAGGCCACTTAACAAGACAGATCAAGAAATGTGAAGATTTGTCACAACAATCTCAAGTTGATTATGCTGACCTGGAAAGCTATTATCAAGCAGCTGCAGGTAAATTTGAGCAAATCAAATACCAAATAGCTCTCCTTGTGGGGACAGACTACTACCATCGATTCATCTGTAGCCCTACTAAATATCAGGGTATAACCATGTTAAACTCTGCAGGAGGTAAATTACTCTCAGGCCCAGTATCAAGCCTGAGGAGACCTATGCCTGCAGATAAACAATACCAATAGAAATCTAAATTTGTCAGCTGATTATATTTCTCCAGTAGCATTATACTAAGGAGATTACAGCTGACTATAGTAACAGAGGTTGATGTTAGTATCATCATTTAAAGCTGAAGATGAGTTCATGAGGCCTCAGTGGCAAATCAGTGAACAGTAGCTTAAACAGCTACAAGTCACTGCGACCAATGTCACTGAACCCACTGCAGTCTCAGAACCATACTTTACTTTAATGATGAGCTATTCAATCTTCTGAATCAATTAACTAAATTAAACCCCAATAAATCTGATGACTGATTTGATACATTTATTATTTAATCAAGATGTATTCCATGGGCCTCAGTGTTTATATATCAGTGACTAGTTACCTGAACAAACTTCAAGTTATATCTAATGTCACTGATCTCACTGCAGTCCCTGAATCATACTTGACTGTAGTACTTGATCACATCCAGTCTTCTGGGTTAAATAATATGTAATTAGGCTTGAATATTAGCCTTTCAAGAGTTGACAGGGAAATGAAATCGCATTAGACTTCTAACCCCTGCAACTCCAGTACGGGACATCCGTCCTGTACGAACAGACGCACAAATGTGTGATTACTAACTACTAACATCAAATTAATCTAATAATTCGAAGGAGGAGTATCGGTGTTCGTCTGTTCTAAATAGGACTTCGACCCGTGAGCAGCCCCTGGGGAATTATGTCGGAAAATCCGACACCATTTAATAATCATACAGATAATAGCTGTGTTGTATAAACAAGTTAACCCATAGAAAACGTAACTTGTAGTGGAATTACCGTTTAAAGAAAACGGGATATCATCACCACATACCATTATAAATTCACCAGCTATTCTGCTGGGAATTATTCTTAAATACATTAGTCTTTGGACTTTACCATCATAAAACATCTCATATAAATTTCGTTAATTATCAATATTAAAGTAGAGTAAATGTGACCCTTCTATCACTTTCTGTCATGTGGACAATGTAAGCCAGGCGTGAGGGTGAGGAAGGAGGGAGCCATTGTTGTGTCACCTCTGAGACGTGTGGAGCAAATTCGGCTCCTATCATATCTGGACAATGTCGGCCTGTAGCGTCAATAGTATGGAGTATTAGACATTGCTATTGTTGATACTAGACCAGAGGCTCACAGGAGCAAATACGGCTCCTGTTAATTTTACTTGGACGTAGTGTTATGGAAACCAAAGGTGTAACATTTTCAACACGCTGTCAACAAATCAAGTTAAGTGTTCTTTCCGAAACCCAGTATCTTTCATTTATGGCCATTAATGTCATTATATAGGGTGTCAGGTTAGAGCACGACATAGCCTCAAACTAAAGGTAATTAAGCCAGGTCTTTATTGTTCCATGTATAGTGTTTTCTCTGATATAACTTGTCATATATAGGTTTCTGGCTTCACAGTAAGAGCCCTTTTGACAGGTCAAGACGAGGAAGCATTAGCTTTGTACATCAGTTACTGGGTGATGGAAGCTACCTCAAAGAGGATAATTTGGTGTCTACATCCTAGTTATATCTGTTTGGACTAAGGCCTGCTGTACTATAAGATAAGGAACCTTTTCAATGTATGTAGTTAATACTGTAGTTTGATTGGCTGCATATATATTAATTTAATAAACTCCCCTAATGTGTAGAGGATCGATTTGTGAGATTATGAGATTATTGCAGAAATACAGTCCACTTATTATTATACAAATTGCTATCAAAGTATATAAATTAACGTAAATATAAATTCATATAAATTAAATAAATATAAATCTCACAGGTCGGTTCCCACATTATTTGGTCATCTTCGAACCGGATGACGGATTATTTGATCCTATGAACCCACATTTGGTCATCTTAGTACCGGATGAACCAGTTAACCAGTGGATTCATTAAATATACTAGTGCAGTGTGATTTAAACAAAGCCAGTCAATGACGGCGGCGTTGACTCGTGCGAGTTCACGAGCCCCGCTCAGTTCAGATCAGCTTCGTCAGCGGTTTCATGCACACCCACAGATATTTGGTGGCGTGTTATTCTGTGAAATGACAGCGCTAATATAGAAGCCAGCCAAATTAGTGACTGTGTCGCGAGATTGTTCACGGATTTCGTGGTGTTAAATTTCGCGAGAGATTATCTATGAATTTTGTGGACTTTATTTCGCGAGGTCACTAATAATATTTAATACTTCTAGATAATATTAGAAGTTTCATAGAGGCTAATTAAGAGGCTATTATCAATAATTGTGTATATTATTTCTCCAAAATAGAGAATTATTTAATATATATTGCACTAGTGTTCACAGTATAATATTTACTAATTGCCAACCCACAACAGGGTAGGATATTACCACTGACTAGTTGAACTATTATCGTTCATCCTAGTCCCATTATAACCATAGTCAGTTGTACTATATTCAACAACCTAACACCATTAATGAATGGTCCAGACCCTATTTTGGGTGTAATTTTTATCAACTCGAATTGAGTTGTATATATAATAATTTACTTATGATCATTACACCTTTGAATGATTAATTAGTGTCTCTACCATCCTAGGGTGATATAGAAGAGCTAACCTAAAGGTATTTCCAGTGACACTGGTTTATCACTCAAATCATTAGTGTGTATGATTGTGTATATATATAATGTGTATTAATTTTAAGTGCTAACCTCTAGTAGAGGTAGGATTATTGCCTAGTGAGTGCAGAATTTAACCCTAGGCTACCATTAGAGCTTGTTCAGTATTATGAGCAGCCCAAGTACAAGTCCCACAATGCTTCACCAACTAGCCAGTATGAATAATGCAGGGAGAATGAAAAGAACCCTTGCAGGTCTTAAAGGCCACTTAACAAGACAGATCAAGAAATGTGAAGATTTGTCACAACAATCTCAAGTTGATTATGCTGACCTGGAAAGCTATTATCAAGCAGCTGCAGGTAAATTTGAGCAAATCAAATACCAAATAGCTCTCCTTGTGGGGACAGACTACTACCATCGATTCATCTGTAGCCCTACTAAATATCAGGGTATAACCATGTTAAACTCTGCAGGAGGTAAATTACTCTCAGGCCCAGTATCAAGCCTGAGGAGACCTATGCCTGCAGATAAACAATACCAATAGAAATCTAAATTTGTCAGCTGATTATATTTCTCCAGTAGCATTATACTAAGGAGATTACAGCTGACTATAGTAACAGAGGTTGATGTTAGTATCATCATTTAAAGCTGAAGATGAGTTCATGAGGCCTCAGTGGCAAATCAGTGAACAGTAGCTTAAACAGCTACAAGTCACTGCGACCAATGTCACTGAACCCACTGCAGTCTCAGAACCATACTTTACTTTAATGATGAGCTATTCAATCTTCTGAATCAATTAACTAAATTAAACCCCAATAAATCTGATGACTGATTTGATACATTTATTATTTAATCAAGATGTATTCCATGGGCCTCAGTGTTTATATATCAGTGACTAGTTACCTGAACAAACTTCAAGTTATATCTAATGTCACTGATCTCACTGCAGTCCCTGAATCATACTTGACTGTAGTACTTGATCACATCCAGTCTTCTGGGTTAAATAATATGTAATTAGGCTTGAATATTAGCCTTTCAAGAGTTGACAGGGAAATGAAATCGCATTAGACTTCTAACCCCTGCAACTCCAGTACGGGACATCCGTCCTGTACGAACAGACGCACAAATGTGTGATTACTAACTACTAACATCAAATTAATCTAATAATTCGAAGGAGGAGTATCGGTGTTCGTCTGTTCTAAATAGGACTTCGACCCGTGAGCAGCCCCTGGGGAATTATGTCGGAAAATCCGACACCATTTAATAATCATACAGATAATAGCTGTGTTGTATAAACAAGTTAACCCATAGAAAACGTAACTTGTAGTGGAATTACCGTTTAAAGAAAACGGGATATCATCACCACATACCATTATAAATTCACCAGCTATTCTGCTGGGAATTATTCTTAAATACATTAGTCTTTGGACTTTACCATCATAAAACATCTCATATAAATTTCCTTAATTATCAATATTAAAGTAGAGTAAATGTGACCCTTCTATCACTTTCTGTCATGTGGACAATGTAAGCCAGGCGTGAGGGTGAGGAAGGAGGGAGCCATTGTTGTGTCACCTCTGAGACGTGTGGAGCAAATTCGGCTCCTATCATATCTGGACAATGTCGGCCTGTAGCGTCAATAGTATGGAGTATTAGACATTACTATTGTTGATACTAGACCAGAGGCTCACAGGAGCAAATACGGCTCCTGTTAATTTTACTTGGACGTAGTGTTATGGAAACCAAAGGTGTAACATTTTCAACACGCTGTCAACAAATCAAGTTAAGTGTTCTTTCCGAAACCCAGTATCTTTCATTTATGGCCATTAATGTCATTATATAGGGTGTCAGGTTAGAGCACGACATAGCCTCAAACTAAAGGTAATTAAGCCAGGTCTTTATTGTTCCATGTATAGTGTTTTCTCTGATATAACTTGTCATATATAGGTTTCTGGCTTCACAGTAAGAGCCCTTTTGACAGGTCAAGACGAGGAAGCATTAGCTTTGTACATCAGTTACTGGGTGATGGAAGCTTCCTCAAAGAGGATAATTTGGTGTCTACATCCTAGTTATATCTGTTTGGACTAAGGCCTGCTGTACTATAAGATAAGGAACCTTTTCAATGTATGTAGTTAATACTGTAGTTTGATTGGCTGCATATATATTAATTTAATAAACCCCCCTAATGTGTAGAGGATCGATTTGTGAGATTATGAGATTATTGCAGAAATACAGTCCACTTATTATTATACAAATTGCTATCGAAGTATATAAATTAACGTAAATATAAATTCATATAAATTAAATAAATATAAATCTCACAGGTCGGTTCCCACAGACGTACTGCTCTCTTCACTGCATCATAATTATTGCATTCCTCGAGGTCAAGCATGTTGTAAGCCTCGCGAGCTTCACCTGTGAGCCTACACTGGACCAGCTCCGCCCACTCTGCTCTCGGCCACTTCTTCAAGGTAGCTACCCCTCTCGAAATGGTCAAAGAAGCCCTCAGCTTCTTTAGGCACAAAGACCGGTAAATCATGCTCTCGTACCCGGCGGTCCTCCTGCTGTAGGGGTGGGGGTGGGGCTAGCCCTAGTTCAGCCTGCTTCAGCTCAACCTCTCTGTTGGCTTCAATCTCTTGCCGCTTCAGCTTGGCTTCCAGCTTGCGCTCCTCCCGTCTCAGCTGTGCTTCTCGTTCTTCATGCTTCAGCTGTGCTTCTTCTCTCCTCAGCTGTGCTTCTCGTTCTTCACACTTCAGCTGTGCATCTCGTTCTTCACGCTTCAGCTCTGCTTCTCGTTCTTCACGCTTCAGCTGTGCTTCGTGCTCACGTTCCCCCCTGTGCAGCTGTGCCTCCAGCTGCAGCTTCATCATCTCCAGCTTGACGCCGCGCCGGCTGCCGCTGGATCCCCTACTGTTTCCACCAATGTCTAAATTCTCCCTTGCAGTGGCAGGTGTCTGTGGCCGTTCCTCCCTTGAAGCCTCATCCCGGGCCTTGAGCCGTGCCACAATCTCAAGCCTCCTTTCTCCCACTTTGGAGGATCTCAACTGGATTCCAAAGTGGTCAGCTATTAAATGCAGCTGTGCTTTGGTGCAATCCTCCAGCACCTGTTCATCCCTGGTGTCAATAAACCTTGCTACCTTCTCGTCCTCCATACTTGTGCTATGAGTAAATACCTGTTACCTGTACCTAATACCTTTGGCCACCATCAAGCACCACAATCGTAATCGTAATCCTGGCAAGGTCGCCAATGTC
The DNA here is from genome assembly GCF_040958095.1 of Procambarus clarkii. NCBI lineage: Eukaryota > Metazoa > Arthropoda > Malacostraca > Decapoda > Cambaridae > Procambarus > Procambarus clarkii. Next base: position 13,956,028 of record NC_091181.1, on the reverse strand, counting down.
GGGGTGTCTCTCTCTCTAGCCAGTCACCACCAAGTATTAGTAGTGAAAAACGTTACTTACTGTAGCTCCCACGGGTCTGCACTCGATCTTCACGGTGCCACTGTTCACCAGGAGAGTCTCTCAGTCTTTCTTCGGTTGGCCTCATAACCTTAAGACGAGTGAGAACACGATCACTTAACTTGATCATGTGCCCGCTCCGACAGAGGGCTCTACCACTCACTATAGGTCACCAACTGGTGTTTACCGTGTCCAGTAACACCTCAGTGGAATAGTAGTAATATAGTAGTGGCCCCAGGGAATACTAATCAATTTTTTAACAGGTAAGTACATGTTTAAATCACTCACTCTTAGATAGTCTCAATAGCAACAAGGTAATGGAGGGTTGACACAAACACAGCAGTGGTTTTGTAGTTTACTTAAAAAATTAAAGAATCATAACTCTGCATCAACAACATGGCAAAGGAATAAATGAGCAGCCTTCTCTCCGCCTCTTCACAATTCTGGAACACTCCGGGAATGGCAACACTCCCAGTTGACGTGCGTTCCCACGCTCCACATGCAGTGTTATCGAACGTTTGGCAACTCGCGAGATGCCACGCCCACTCACACTCCTCACACTGCTCACTTCCTCACTATACTCACACTATTGGCGTGATGTGCCTATTATTCCCTCGTATTCACAGTATATCACAACACTGGCATAATCACAGTTAACCACTAGACATATGAATATATTATTTAATAACTCCAGTATATATAGTTCACTTTATCAATATATATAATAACGAGGTAACTCTAGGCACACAGCCTTACACTATTAAATTGTATTTATATATATATAACCTCTGGCACGAACTTATAATATAAATGACATGTAAATATAAATGTCCTCGTCACAGTAATCTCTTCATCAAACCACAGGTGCAATCACACACCAAATATATATCTCGTGAGAGCTCTATAGCATCTCCCTTCACAACTGTGTCTTACGAAAAACATTGATATTGGTGAGCCCTGCTCACGACATAGAAGATTCTCTGGCTAATCGCTAACTAAAGGGGAACGGGAGGGAAAACTGAATTACCTACTTCCACCATAAATGATGTGCACTCGTCCTCTGTTGAGGGTTGAACTGAAGCTCCTGGTCCTGGCTCACGACTTGCTGTTGGGAACACCCCCACACACACTGATGCTCTTCCCAGGACCTCAACCAACACCCAAAAAACGCGTCTTCTCCGTATTGCTTCTCTCTGCAGGCTCCGTGCTCCTCCACATCCTCTTGAAGGGTTGGAGTCGGTTTCCTGGCCTTCGCTTCTTCCTCAAAACTATGTCTGCAGTCCTTATTCTCGGCTGCAGTCGTTCACATTCCCAGCTAGTTTGTTCTTCTTCCTCACGGTGAACTGGCCCAGCCGCTACGTCATCACCCGACCGGTGAACCTATACAGTCGTCCCTGACGTCACTGCCTAGGCTTCACTCTTGCTAAGCACCTGTCACTGGAGCACTTGTTGCTCGTTTCCCGTCAATTCCTTCTTCTGTCTGCCTCACAGACTTCAGGAAGACCTCACAGGATGGTCGCAGACCACTGATGATGCGTATATTCACCGGAGTGGGGAGAATACTGTCAGACTGACAGGACCCCCCTATCGCACGTCCGCCCTTGACGACGTGTCGTATCTAACTCCTCGTGCCATGGGGGTGTACGGCCCAGACCTACCTCCTCTCGTGATGTCACACATGCCAGGGGCGTTTCTCATTGGCTCCCTGTACCACGTCACCGTTCTTGGCCAATCTAATGCTACTGACGTCATAACATTTTGGCGCGAAAACGTAGGAGTCGGCGCCATCTTGGGGTCCAAAAGGGCCTAAGCCACTGGCCAAAATGACTCTTACAGCTGGCGTGGGATAAATATAAGGGGTGGGTCACCGTCACAGTATATATATATATATATATATATATATATATATATATATATATATATATATATATATATATATATATATATATATATATATATATATATATGTCGTACCTAATAGCCAGAACGTACTTATCAGCCTACTATTCAAGGCCCGATTTGCCTAATAAGCCAAGTTTTCATGAATTAATGTTTTTTCGACTACCTAACCTACCTAACCTAACCTAACCTAACTTTTTCTGCTACCTAACCGAACCTAACCTATGAAGATAGGTTTGGTTAGGTTAGGTAGGGTTGGTTAGGTTCGGTCATATATCTACGTTATTTTTAACTCCATTAAAAAAAAATTGACCTCATACATAATGAAATGGGTAGCTTTATCATTTCATAAGAAAAAAAATAGAGAAAATATATTAATTCAGTAAAACTTGGCTTATTAGGCAAATTTGGTCTTGCATATTAGGCTGAGAAGTGCGTTCTGGCTACTAGGTACGACATATATATATATATATATATATATATATATATATATATATATATATATATATATATATATATATATATTATTAAATATGACCGAAAAAGTAAGATTAATAATTCTAACACGAATTTTCTCAATCTTTCGTACATTACGCTTCACTGTTGGAGGTAAATCAAAAATCAATTCTCCAAAATTCATTTTTATTTCTAGTCTGACGCGACACGGGCGCGTTTCGTAAAACTTATTACATTTTCAAAGACTTTTAGTTCACAAATACACAACTGAATAGAACTTACGTATCTCCGATTTTATATCTACATTTGAGTGAGGTGGGAGGGGTGATGTGGCATTAACACAAAACAGAACAAAAGGGGATATTAATAGGGTATTAAAAGTATCAACACAAGACAGAACACAAACAATGGGTATTGAATAGAAGTGTTTGTAGAAAGCATATTGGTCCATATTTCCTGATGCTTCTATATTGGAGCGGAGTCTTGAGGTGGGTAGAATATAGTTGTGCAATAATTGGCTGTTGATTGCTGGTGTTGACTTCTTGATGTGTAGTGCCTCGCAAACGTCAAGCCGCCTGCTATCGCTGTATCTATCGATGATTTCTGTGTTGTTTACTAGGATTTCTCTGGCGATGGTTTGGTTGTGGGAAGAGATTATATGTTCCTTAATGGAGCCCTGTTGCTTATGCATCGTTAAACGCCTAGAAAGAGATGTTGTTGTCTTGCCTATATACTGGTTTTTTTTGAGCTTACAGTCCCTAAGTGGGCATTTGAAGGCATAGACGACGTTAGTCTCTTTTAAAGCGTTCTGTTTTGTGTCTGGAGAGTTTCTCATGAGTAGGCTGGCCGTTTTTCTGGTTTTATAGTAAATCGTCAGTTGTATCCTCTGATTTTTGTCTGTAGGGATAACGTTTCTATTAACAATATCTTTCAGGACCCTTTCCTCCGTTTTATGAGCTGTGGAAAAGAAGTTCCTGTAAAATAGTCTAATAGGGGGTATAGGTGTTGTGTTAGTTGTCTCTTCAGAGGTTGCATGGCTTTTCACTTTCCTTCTTTTGATGTCTTCGACGAAACCATTGGAGAAGCCGTTATTGACTAGGACCTGCCTTTCCCTACAGAGTTCTTCGTCGACTTGCTTCCATTCTGAGCTGTGGCTGAGAGCACGGTCGACATATGCGTTAACAACACTCCTCTTGTACCTGTCAGGGCAGTCGCTGTTGGCATTTAGGCACATTCCTATGTTTGTTTCCTTAGTGTAGACTGCAGTGTGGAAACCTCCGCCCTTTTCCATGCCTGTTACATCTAGAAAGGGCAGCTTCCCATCCTTTTCAATCTCGTAAGTGAAACGCAGCACGGAACTCTGCTCAAATGCCTCCTTCAGCTCCTGCAGATGTCTGACATCAGGTACCTGTGTAAAAATGTCGTCAACATACCTGCAGTATATGGCCGGTTTCAAGTTCATGTCGACTAAGACTTTTTGCTCGATGGTACCCATGTAGAAGTTTGCAAACAGGACACCTAGGGGAGAACCCATGGCGACCCCATCTACTTGCTTATACATGTGCCCATCCGGGCTCAAGAAGGGTGCCTCTTTAGTACAAGCTTGGAGTAGTTTCCTCAGAATATTTTCTGGTATGTCAAGAGGAGTACAGGCTGGATCACGATACACTCTGTCGGCTATCATTCCGATTGTCTCGTCCACAGGTACGTTGGTAAACAGCGATTCTACGTCCAACGAGGCTCTTATCCCTGTGGCCCGTGTGCCCCGCAGTAAGTCAACAAATTCCTTTGGAGACTTCAGGCTGAAGGCGCAAGGAACATAAGGAGTCAGCAGGCCGTTGAGTCGCTTCGCCAGTCTGTACGTGGGTGTGGGTATCTGGCTAATGATTGGCCGAAGTGGGTTTCCAGGCTTGTGCGTCTTGACATTTCCATACGCATATCCAGGTTTATATTCCCCAATGATCTTTGGCAGGTGGAGTCAGGATTTCTTGGCGTTCACAGTTTCGATCAGTTTGTTGACCTTTGCTTTTAATTCGGCTGTAGTGTCCTTCGTTACCCTTTGGAACTTAGTTTGGTCAGAGAGTATGATGTTCATTTTCGCCAGATATTCGTCTTTTTTAAGAATGACATATATTGGCGACTTGTCACCTCTCCTGACAACTATCTCCTTGTTCTCACGAAGGCTTTTAGCTGCCGCTTTAAGCTCGGGGGACAGTATGGTGCTTCTGTAGTTGCCTCGATTCTTTCCTCCTTCTGCAATAAGTTCTGCTTGTAAGGTATCTTTGGTAGTGACTTCCAGAATTTCCAACTCTACTTTCCGGGCCATCTCACTCGGTCTGGACATAACATGACAGTTTATGCCCAGATTTAGGAGAGTGACTTGGTCCTCAGTGAGGTTAATTCCTGCAAGGTCATGTTATGTTATGTCCAGACCGAGTGAGACTTCAGGCGCCTTCAGCCTGAAGTCTCCAAAGGAATTTGTTGACTTACTGCGGGGCACACGGGCCACAGGGATAAGAGCCTCGTTGGACGTAGAATCGCTGTTTACCAACGTACCTGTGGAAGAGACAATCGGAATGATAGCCGACAGAGTGTATCGTGATCCAGCCTGTACTCCTCTTGACATACCAGAAAATATTCTGAGGAAACTACTCCAAGCTTGTACTAAAGAGGCACCCTTCTTGAGCCCGGATGGGCACATGTATAAGCAAGTAGATGGGGTCGCCATGGGTTCTCCCCTAGGTGTCCTGTTTGCAAACTTCTACATGGGTACCATCGAGCAAAAAGTCTTAGTCGACATGAACTTGAAACCGGCCATATACTGCAGGTATGTTGACGACATTTTTACACAGGTACCTGATGTCAGACATCTGCAGGAGCTGAAGGAGGCATTTGAGCAGAGTTCCGTGCTGCGTTTCACTTACGAGATTGAAAAGGATGGGAAGCTGCCCTTTCTAGATGTAACAGGCATGGAAAAGGGCGGAGGTTTCCACACTGCAGTCTACACTAAGGAAACAAACATAGGAATGTGCCTAAATGCCAACAGCGACTGCCCTGACAGGTACAAGAGGAGTGTTGTTAACGCATATGTCGACCGTGCTCTCAGCCACAGCTCAGAATGGAAGCAAGTCGACGAAGAACTCTGTAGGGAAAGGCAGGTCCTAGTCAATAACGGCTTCTCCAATGGTTTCGTCGAAGACATCAAAAGAAGGAAAGTGAAAAGCCATGCAACCTCTGAAGAGACAACTAACACAACACCTATACCCCCTATTAGACTATTTTACAGGAACTTCTTTTCCACAGCTCATAAAACGGAGGAAAGGGTCCTGAAAGATATTGTTAATAGAAACGTTATCCCTACAGACAAAAATCAGAGGATACAACTGACGATTTACTATAAAACCAGAAAAACGGCCAGCCTACTCATGAGAAACTCTCCAGACACAAAACAGAACGCTTTAAAAGAGACTAACGTCGTCTATGCCTTCAAATGCCCACTTGGGGACTGTAAGCTCCAAAAAACCCAGTATATAGGCAAGACAACAACATCTCTTTCTAGGCGTTTAACGATGCATAAGCAACAGGGCTCCATTAAGGAACATATAATCTCTTCCCATAACCAAACCATCGCCAGAGAAATCCTAGTAAACAACACAGAAATCATCGATAGATACAGCGATAGCAGGCGGCTTGACGTTTGCGAGGCACTACACATCAAGAAGTCAACACCAGCAATCAACAGCCAATTATTGCACAACTATATTCTACCCACCTCAAGACTCCGCTCCAATATAGAAGCATCAAGAAATATGGACCAATAGGCTTTCTACAAACACTTCTATTCAATACCCATTGTTTCTGTTCTGTCTTGTGTTGATACTTTTAATACCCTATTAATATCCCCTGTTCTGTCTTGTGTTAATGCCACATCATCCTTCCCACCTCACTCAAATGTAGATATAATATCAGAGAGACGTAAGTTCTAATCAGTTGTGTATTTGTGAAGTCTTTGAAAATGTAATAAGTTTTACGAAACGCGCCCGTGTCGCGTCAGACTAGAAATAAAAATGAATTTTGGAGAAGTGATTTTTGATTTACCTCCAACAGTGAAGCGTAATGTACGAAAGATTGAGAAAATTCGTGTTAGAATTATTAATCTTACTTTTTCGGTCATATTTAATAATATATGTCTACAGGAAAGACTGCTACCAAAATATACTAATATATATATATATATATATATATATATATATATATATATATATATATATATATATATATATATATATATATATATATATATATATATATATATATATATATATATATATATATATATATATATATATATATATATATATATATATCCCTGTCTTAATGTACAGAATCTGTGGAGAATGGAAAGCTAGAAGTGATGGCAGTGGCAGTTGATGTTATGATGGCAAGAGTGTCGCCTGATCAATGTTCCATCTTCTTTGTAGTGGATGGAAGCTTCTCACTCAGCAGGATCTTAGCGGTTAGTGTAACGTGATTTATAAGTAACAAAATATATGTCAATTCTATCATTCAATGAATATATAACATTATAAAATAAAGTTCTTGTTTTTAACACAATTATGTTTTTTTTTAAGGTAATGGATTGGTCAGTAGCTCCCTGGGGCGTTGCAGTGTTCGAGGTGGCAGCAGACTGCCAGGACGCAAACATCTCGCAGACGGATCTGTCCCTGGTTGTCAGTGAGGCTCAACGGGTAAGTCACTCATGTTACTGCTGACGCATGTAAGTCACTCTCACATTACTGCTGTGAGTAGGTCACTCTCTATTACTGCTGTGAGTAGGTCACTCTCACATTACTGCTGTGGGTAGGTCACTCTCACATTTCTTCTGTGAGTAGGTCACTCTCTATTACTGCTGTGAGTAGGTCACTCTCACATTACTGATGTGGTTAGGTCACTCTCACATTACTGCTATGGGTAGGTCACTCTCACATTACTGATGTGGGTATGTCCCTCTCACATTACTGATGTGTGTATGTCCCTCTCACATTACCGATGTGGGCAAGTCACTCACATTACTGATGTGGGCAGGTCACTCTTGTGGTATTTCTTTAACTTCTGGCTCCCTAAAATAAGATACTAACTAGCCACTAGGAAACTGTTGTTTTCTTCTTAGGGTAGTGGACTGCATTTATTCTGTTTACTAATTGGCTCAGTTTTCACTTTTTTCCTACAGAAATGTGGCTGCATAAGTGCCTATGCGATTTTGCTTCCATTTAGTTGTTACATTTTGTTGCTGCTTTGGCTTTTTACTGTTATTTTGTATATTTTTTGTTTTGTCCAAGGAGACTTGAGTGGTCTTTCTATGAGGTCTAAATTTGTTGTGTGTCCTCAGACTGGTGACAACTGCCATCAAATATCTCTTGAAGAGATAATATGTCCTTTCTGTAGTGTGAGCACTTTATAGCCAATATATCTTCAGGTATTTTATGCTGAATGTTGAGTTTTAAACTCCATTCAGAATGACCTACATTAACTTTAGTGCCAAGTGCATTAATTAGAGATTCTACCTCAAGCCTGAAACTTTGCCAGGAATCAGATTTGTTACTGGGGTGGAGGGTGATCAATTAGCTTATAGTAAAAGTTTGTGATTGCCAGTTCTGTGTTAGAATAGTTATCTTTAAATAACTGAATTGCAACCTCATAATTGGCGTCTGTTAAGGTTAAATTTTTTATCAGAGCTCTCGCTTCTTCTTTAAGCTGACCTTTTAGATATGAGAATTTATTTTCCTTACTTATTGATGCCTCTAAATTTAGGTGTGTATAAAAAAGCTGCCAGAAACATTCCCAGTGTTTGTCATCTAGCACAGTTAAAGAGGGTAGACTTAGATTTGGAAGCTAGGTTTGTGGCATCAAATTTGATGCAACACTTGCAGTTGCATTAGTGCTTTTATATTGCACAATTACATTATAATTGGATCTATTGTGGCCTGGTTATGATCTCCATACTGGACCATGGCGTACATAATATCCTCCATATCTGTACCTGATGTTTTCGCATCTGCTAGTAAAGCCAATTAAGTTTCTAATTGTCTTTTTACGTGTTCAAATTTGGCTTTAGCCACTTGGCAATATGTTTCAAGTTGTATATAGTCTACTGGTGCTTGATTAGACAAATCCTCACATTTCTTGATCAGTCTGGTGAGATGGCCTCTCAGACATACTAATTTTATCCTATGTGCTTCCAGAGTAGTCATAATTAGTGATTAACTGATCTGGATGTGCTCACTTAGTTAAAATTATTGTCTTAAGGCTAAGTGTGTTTTTTTGTGTTTGTGTTTATTTTGATGACTAACTCTTAGACCGCACAATACATATATATATATAGATGATTTGAGTATCAAAACCGATACCGCGCAATACATTAATAACTGTTTTCGTGTCTAGCGCTATAATATAAACGCCCAGCGTGGGATCATCGTGCGAGGCGCACCCGACCATAAACAAACGCCACCTGGGAAAAAAATCCAGTGTAGGCCGCCATTGTGTACAGGCCTCAGTTACCTGGCGGACACCATGGAGAGCACGTCAAGTTCCAACGACCAACCCCGCTCAACAAGGCATTCCTTGCGACCTCTGACCGAGGATGAAATTAATAAGAATTTGTACCCGGATGGTGATGATTCTGATATTGAGGATTCTGACTTTGATTATGACTACACACAGCCCTCAGATGTGGATACGATCGACGATGAGTGTGAACATGCTGACTCTACCAGGGCTAGGCCTAGCATCTCGCCCATGCCTCCACGCCCTCACTCGACCCCACTTCGTGCCAGACCACACAGTTCATGTGCTACCTTGCAGGATATTGATGTTTTGGTCGACGAGTCTGAGAAAGGTGAATCATTTTCCGGTTTTAGTGACTTACAATCGGAAAATGGTTTCGGTGCTAGTGTCAGTGGAGTGTGTAGTGTGGCCAAGCGACATTTTGTGGCATCGGCAGCATCTGGCCCAGCCATGAGGCACCGCATGGCAACACATGGGGACTTTGATGAACAAAGACCCTCAACATCAAGTAATTTTCCGTCACCGTCCCTGCCTGCCCCTATTGTTGCTAAACCTGCTTCAGCTCCTGGTAAACGGTTTCCCTGCCGTGGTGCTGCTATTTTCTCTCTAAAGACACCAGGTGTTTTTGTGTTGAGTGATGGGACAGATTTTGTTCCACAAATTCCTGTTTTTGATAATTCAGATGTTGGAATTACAGACCTATTCGCTGATAAAGGTCCCGATATGTGTGAAATGGACTATTTTACTGCATATTTCGATGAGCCGCTCATAGAATATATTGTTCAGGAAACGAACAAATATGCGGCTGATCTCATTGATGAGGAGTTCTCTGATTTTTCACGCTTACAGCGATGGAAAGATACGACAGGGGGTGAAATGTATGTGTTTTGGCACTGTGTATGTTGATGAAACATTGTGTCAAACACGAACTCGACCATTATTGGAGCAAAGACCATACTGTTCCAACACCAATGTTCGGCAAATATGTCTCGAGACCGATTTTCGATAATCCTCAGGTGTCTTCATTTTGCAAATGATGAGTACAGAGATTTCAATGTACCAACCCAGAAGCTGGTGATTAACGAATCCCTTATGCTTTTCAAAGGACTTCAAGCAGTATATTCCTTCCAAACACCACAGATTTGGATAGAAATTCTTTGTACTATGTGACTGTGAAACTGGAATGGTGTTACACATGATACTGTATTCAGCTACATATGCAGACATTCCTGCCAATGACTATCATGGCTTCTCAGGTAGTGTGGTGAAGTCACTGCTTGCACCATATCTGAACAAGGGTCACATATTATACACAGATAACTATTATACCAGTCCCTTGCTAACTAGGTTCTTGCTTGATAATAGAACTGGCGTGTGTAGCACACTGAAGGCAAGACGAAGAGAAATGCCTGTGTTTTACACTGCTATGCAGGTTGGTGATTGCGAGCTAAGAAAAACCAGGTGCAATGCTTTCAATGCTTTTGCGGTGGAAAGACACGCGTGAAGTGAACATGTTGACCACCATTCACCATGATACAATGATGGACAGTGGCAAGGTGAACAGAACAACAAAACAAATAATCTATAAGCCAGATTGTGTCTTGGACTATGACATCAACATGCGTTTCGTGGATAAATGTGATATGATGGTGGGGGCAGTAGAGTGTGTGCGGAAAACAATGAAGGGGACCAAGAAAATGTTTTTCCACCTTGTTGATGTAACAATGCTGAACAGTTACAATATGTATCTGGTCAAAACAGGTGGTAAACGAAATTTCCCTGCGTTCACTTTTACAGTAGTAAACACAATTACTAGTGAAGTTTGGCAAAGTAATTCCTGGCATACAGAGGCCCATTCTGAACCCGGTATTGCACCATGCTCCAGCACACATGCTCGCTTTCAAGGATGCCTTTGTCACACACAATCTAAGGTATTTACCACCAACTGCAAAGCGTGCTGTTGGCCAGTGTGAGTGCATTGTATGCAAGACAACAACCAAGAGGGAACAGAAACGAAAAATGGTGATGTTGTAGTCGTGTTGATTTAGGGGCGACGACGATCGTGGGATCGGATAGGCCCCGGCGTACCCGTTAAGGGTGAATCGCAAAGCCTGGAAAGGTGGAACGCCAATCCAAATCGCAAAATGAGTGACGCCAATCACTAGAAACTAATATGCCATACGGCAAATAAACGCACAGTCAGGCAGATGATTGGGGAGACCCAGGAGTCCCTCAGGGTGACAAGCACCGGCCCCGCTCCACACAGAGAACACCAGGTAGCAAAACCAAAACTGCCCCCAACTAAAACGCAAAAAGTCATCCAGTGTCCTCCGGTAGAGCAGAAGCCAGCCGCCCACCACGACCGTGGGCACACCAGGAGCCCACCAAGACCCGCCAACCCCCGGCACCTCTCGGCCAAGCCGGTCCCCGAACACTGTCACCCTGCCGGGAGAACCAGCCAGAACACGTCCCCCCCAAAAAAATCTATCAACAATCCTGTAACCTAAGGCGATATGTGCGCCAGGCGTCGTACAACCGGACCGCTGAAAAGGGATGCCAAACGGCAGTAGCAAAAAAACGCGAAAACAAGACGTGATCAGGTGTCCCCCAGGCAGAGGAGGTATCCAGACATCCGCTCGGCTTCAAGGTTGAACCAGGAGTCCCAAAAATGGTGATGACATGTTGCACAGCGTGTCAGGTCCCTCTGTTCTATGACAAATGTTTTGACGAGTATCACAGTCTTGATGACTTCTAAATGTTCAAGACTGGTGTAAAATCATGTAAATACAGAATAAGTGGGTGTAAATATTGAAAATAAATCATAAGAAATAGTATATTTTATTGAAAAATAAGACATTTTTGTGCAAATAATTGTGACAATAATATGTGGATATATTATACATTGACAATAGTTGTATGATAATAAATCGTTATGTGAGAACATATTGAATCACACCAGTGAAAAAATGGGTGTAAAATACGCCATAGATACTGTAAATAAAACCACGAAAGTAAATTCGCGGCAACTCGGGCTCCTTCTCTGCTGCGCCTGACTCAGCTCAGGCGCTCAGCGCTCCAGCGAAAATGAATCGTGACGTCATTGGCCAACTTCTCGGCTCATTTACGTCATTGGTAAGACCAATTAAATTTTTTATTATTTTTCCTGTGCTCGGGGAACACAAATAAAGTGATTAAAAAGAAAAAGAAGTTTTTGTGAATTTTTTTTTGTTGCGTCTGTGGGTGTTGAAGACCCCTTGCAGCCCAAGAGCTATTTCAGTTTTGTTAATAGGATATAATTACTGAAGCTCGCTCCTCATTACCACACCAGAATCTGGGTAATAGAACTTTTCTGTCATAAAAAATGTAACATTTTGTATTAAAATGTGAAAATGCACCCCGTATGCACCAACTAAGAAAAAGTTTTCCTAACTCTATTAATATCTTCTGGTATTTTACTTCCCACCCCACTTATGGTCAGCTTTATTCTATGTTAATTTACTGTAATTACTTAAGGTTTAGGTTAAAAATAAGGCTAAGAACAAATTTCACAGTAATGCACACTTTATAGTAAAGTACAAAAATGAAAAGTTGCACTTTACTGATGCTTATACACAAATAAGTAAAAAAATGTAATGTAACAGGTTTTTTCTGTTAATCATAAGCAGTTGCCTTTAATTTGTTATGAAGCCAACTATTGTTGTGTTCGTAGCTACCTAAAGGATGTATACCTTGCAATTAACAGTAGTTACTTTTGTTTGTCTTTTCACTGAACTAGCTAGCTAAGTCACTTTAGGTGAAGTTCGGCTAGTTAGGTTTTATACTAGGTTAAGTTAGCCTAATGTGGAATATGGTAGTCCACAGCTCGGTCTGTAAAAGGACTTATTGTGATTGTGGAGTATGATACTCCAGTATCCGGTTCGAATGACCAAAAATGTGGGATTTCTTTAACTTCTGACTCCCTCAAATAAGGGAGCAAACTGTTGTTTTCTTCTTGGGGTAGTGGACTGTATTTATTCTGTGTTCCCTAATTGGCTCAGTTTTCAGAGTTTTCCAATGGAAATGGGGCTGCTTTCATTTATTGTTTAATGAGAAAATCTACACTTACCACTTTGTATATGTGAGATTACTGCCTACGGGGAATGGCATTAATACAAGTGACCTCAGTCAGAAAGGACTGCACTGACAACAAACAAATGCTGTAAAGACTGCTTATTACTTAAAGACTGACGTAGGTGGCGTAGAGCTGCCACCAGCGTCCAAAACCTTGACGCTCTATGATCCACTGGGTCGTGGAGCTTCTGTAACTGCTGAGGGCAATTGTCAGAGTAGCTCTAGGGGGTCTCACACCAAAGAATTTGTATTGGTGTGTGTTGCTATGAAATTGGCTCGAGTCCAAGTATCCAGAACATCATATAGGGTTTACGCCAAAACGGTATACCGGTATACATTCATCACACTCTACCATGTTCACTAGAATTCCGCTGTTGATTGAAGATCGAACACTACACAGGCAAACCTCGTAAACAGGGACTACGGATGGAGGTGAGGAGTGATTGTGGAGGTGGCGAGCGGGTGAGGTAGCAAGCCACTGGACTACAAGGACGAGCATCCTTTGCCCCCAAGATAACTGGGGGAGGCAGAGGTGCGTTTCAGAGGACACACGGGGTGAGAATTTAGAGAGCCGATCTCTGCTGGTGGAACATAAATGGACACCATGTGATAAACACACGGGGTGGACAGCACAATGGACGAAATAAAACAGAATCCACACTGTCCCCAATTTTATGTTAATTCACTCAGACTTGTGAACTCAAAATATCGGAGTCGTATTTCTAGATACCTTGCACACAGTTTATTTAGCGATATGGTGACGGATCGCTCCTTATAACACAGATGAACACAGATCACTCACTACAAACCTTATGATAGGAAATTACCCTGATTTTGGCCGAAATCAGGACAACCGTCTACACAGCCCAGGATCGCTCTCAGAATCCGATACCTTCCCTCTTCTTTGAGCGGGAAGGTGTCGGCAGCTGTTGTTTTAGATTTAGCTACTCAGAACGAAATGTCTATGAAGCACGGGCTATGGTGTGCCCGTGGTGTCGGCGGCATCCCCCTTGTCTTTTGAGAGGGACAATCAGGTGACGGCATCTAGGAGGCCCAATAATACCTCGAACAATGAGAAGCACCAGTCGGTGAGGCCCACCCTAAGGCCAACGAAAAACTGTTAGGGACACCAGCTTACAGGCACCTACCTCCTCGCCTGTCTCTTAGCCGCCAGATGCTTACAATCATGGTAATGCTATAACTATTTACTCAGTAATGCTACGGCGGCCACCGTGAGTTTTCTGGACAGCTTAGGGGTGTCTGCTTTTCAAAGACACTTAATTTCGACCTTCTAGCTGCTATATTTAGAAAACTAGAATTTCGTGCATTCCTGTGCACTCTCTGAAATTTCCTGAAAGCAAAATGGTGAACTGCTTCCTCTATCAATCGTGTGTAAGCTAGCCAGAGGTACAACCTCTGACAGTAAAAAAAATATGGAAAATGCAGCTACCGCTGATATGGTTACATTATTCTAGCCTATCCTTTTGATCACATAAGAATTCTTATGATCACTATTATGAATTGATCACATATCTTGTCACATCAGAATTATTATAAACAATTACAAGATTATGTAATGATGTCAATTTGTCTATTGCAATTGTTTATGTTGTTTATTAATTTATTTATTAACTAGCTGTACCCGGCCACACGTTGCTGTGGCTCAGCAATGCATGTGAGTTGCTGAGCCACAGCAACCTTCCCCTGTTCTCCAGTCCTCCCCACTATTCCTCCCTCCCCCATACTCTCGTCCTCCCAACCAATCCCCACTCCCCCATCCCCTAGTCCTCCCCACCATTTTCCCCTCCCCCATCCCCTATTCCTCCCCCCATTCCTCACGTCACCATTCCCTCATCCTCCCCACCATTTCCCCCGTCCCCTCGTCCTCCCTTCCATATCCCCCACCCCTGTCCCCTCTTCGTCACCACCATCCCTCACTTTCCTGTCCTCTTGTCCTCCCCACCATTCTCCATGCCCCCGTCCCCTCGTCCCCCACCATCCCCTCGTCCTCCCCCTCTCCCTTGTCCCCTTTTCCTCTCAACCATATCCCACTCCCTCGTCCAATGCATTCCCAAATGATCTGATGTTTCCATCACTGAAAATAAGAATAACAGTTAAGAAATTTTAATGAAAAAAATAAACAATACCCATGAAATTCAGCTTAATTCCAAGCCAGTATTACACAAAATAATTAAATAAAAATAAAAAACTCTGAATCTATGAAAATCCTTTTTATCAGTGCAATCGGAAACATTGAAATGGAATCATAACATATTTAGTATGATGTATGTTGCTCTTACGTGCAACAGATGGCGCCGATTTTTTTCTTTAAGTATGGTTTTACCTGTCACATGTGTGGCATCAATATTTATACTCACGAAATAAACGACATGGTAAACAACGCAGCTCAATTGCAATGCCAATGCCACAAAATAATTAAATTAAAATGAAAATAAATAAAAATCTTTGAAATTTCAATTTATCAATATAACTGGAAACATTGAAATGTAATCATAACATATTTAGCATAGCGTGTGCTGTTTTTATGTGCGACAGATGGTGCTGTTTTTCAAACAAACATGTTTTTACCTGTCACAGGAGTGGCATCTATATAGTAAGTATATGAAAACATATGCATATTCAAAATTTCAAAACAATCGGTGAAGAACTTTCTGAGATCACAGTGTGTGTTGTCCAACAGTGTCCAGTGTCCAACAGATGGCGCTGTTTTTCAAAAAAATGTTTATACCTGGCTAAGGTGTGACATCTATATATTTAGTATATAAAATCACACTCCTATTCGTATGCAACGTTATGTTACAATTTCAAGGTAATCGGTAAAGGGGTTTTGAAGATTTTCCTCACATGAAAAAGCATGAAAACACAGTGTTTAAAAAAATGCATGTTTTTTCTCGTCACAAACGTGACATCAATATAATATGAATATAAAAGCCCACTCGGATGCGAATGGAACGTTATGTGAAAATTTCAAAGCAATCAGTGAAGAACTTTCGGAGATTAGCAATTTTGAACAAACGAACATTTCCATTTTTATTTATATAGAGATTTGTTTATTAATTAGCTTATTAATCATTGTTTATTAATTGTATTAATTTGTTCATTAATTTTGCAATGTTTAATTGCAAATTAATTTGTTTTTAAGTAATCTACTTACTGTAGTGAGCTCGTAAGCTCATGGTAATAACAGCACCGGCAATATAATAGAAATAGTGGCACAAAGAATTTGATCCAATTACTGTTGCTACACCACCAACCTTCCCTTTATTTTAGTAAGATGTAGGCACAGAGCTCTTATGTTACTAAGATTTTAGCCCTCTTGTAGGGCCAGAGTTTGTAGTGTTGTTCACTACTGATGTTGAGGTGGGTTATTGAACTATATTGGCTACTGGCTTCAGGCGTTGTTCACATTCCACTCACAGTTCATGCTAAGACACACACTTGCTTCATTTAAAAAGAGTGTCTTACTGTTGTGGCAGATTATTGGTTACTCTCTATTTGGGAGGGTGAGCGTCACTGCTGTGGTGATGTTGCACAAACACTTGTCCCTGTGTGAGAGAGGGAAGGCAATGCGGCTGTGGAAGAGCTGTCCTCGTTCTCTTCACTGTGTCAAGACATTTATATTAGTTTATACAGAGTCTCTTGCTTAATATGCACATTGTACACGCAGTTTATACCACCAATCGAGTGCTTGGTTGTTAAATGGTGGCAATAAGCAGCTTGAACTAACTGGAAAATCTTCTTCTTCTTCTTCTTGAGAATAGGTGCAGTTTGCATGAAGGTTGTACCCTCCTGATAACTGCACCAGGACAGATGTAAGGAGAGGCGATGATGTTAAGGAGGAGAAGAAAGTCAAATGTGTAAGATGTGTCGCCGGACCGTAGAAAGAGGAGCGGCGACGAACAGAGGTGGACATCAGAGGGAGACTCCCCGCACCGTAGGGCGGGGTGACAAGTTCACAACGGCAGCTGATTCACGTACGGCGTAGCGTTGTGCGCAAGACGTTAACTGATATCTCTCTGGGAACTTGTATATCGGAAAGCGCAAGCAGTATGCTTCCCAAATCACCCACGTGTCGGAGGGCACCCGACCACAGGGCGGTGCCCTCGGCTGAGATATCTTATCCGGCACCCTATAAACAAACTCCTTCACCTGCGACACCCAGACAGTGGACGAGCACCATGGGATCGGAAGCACACGGGCATCCCGATAAGGGCCCAACACTGGACACTCACAGGGCACCACCCAAGCAGTTGGGACTAGGCTCCCCCCAGACCGAGGCAATGAAGGAGGGAGAACCGCAGGGGGATGCAGGCGCGGCATAGACCCCACCACTTAGGACAGTAGCCGAGGCCCCCCAGCGCACATCTTTCCGCAAAACCACGACGAGGTCCCGATCATCAGGGGTAATTCCCTACTGTGGAGATCCAACAGCAGGAGACTCAGGAGGGGGGGACACAGGTAGCAACTTCGGAGCCCCTCACAGCATCATCATCCACGGCGGGGGACGCCAGAGCACCATACTCCCCCACCATCTCCCAAGGCACACCACGAAGGGGAGACACACTCCGAGCCCGCCGCACCACACCACTCCCAGCAGGCCCCTCAGCAGGCACAGCCACCATTTTCACATCCGCACCGTCCGAAGAGTCCACAGAGGCAACATCACCCACACTGTCCACATCGTCCAGGGAAACAGCCTCAGAACACCGACGTGCACACTTCTGCAAAGGGATGGAAAGAGCAGAATTACATTCGCCAACACACACAGACATGGCAGGTATCACCTCCTGCCGAAGCCCTTCCCCCTCCAAAACAGCAGAACCCGCGTCACCGGGAGCCACAGACGGGGGTGGGACATAGACCTCTACTGGGACATCCTCCACTACACGCAGTGCAGGCCCGACACCCACACACACCGGCTCAACAACCCCAGGGGCCACAGCAGTCACCAGACGTGTCGCACAGGCCGTAGAACTCGCCTCAACAGGCGGAGCAGCAGACAGGCAATCAGGCGCCTCAGGCACAGCACTCACTCCATCCTCAGAAGCGTCCGAAGTCAACAGGGGTGGAAAGTTGTCCTCACGAAAAACATGCACCTGCCAGTTGCTCCCACGTCGCACGCAGCAGTGAGATGACCCACATTACCACACCTGTAACAGGTGCGCGGGTGCCCCCGATACAGGCAGCGGAGCGTGTAACCCAACACGGACACAGAGGACGGAACACTACTCTTAAATGACATGATCAGGTGCGAGAGCCGTCAAGCATCCCAGCACAGTGCCCTGCAAGTACCTTGTTAGGAGATCGTCGTTAAACTTGAATGGGGCACCACGCACCGACACATACGTCAAGGCGACGCTGAGGTTCACTACCTTAACAGAACCAGCGTCATCAGGGAGAGGGTAAACATGCCCCTCACCCCGCCCCAGAAATGCCTGAAATGCAGCCTGATGGCGAAACTTGACCAGGGCGCAGTTCCTCTGCAGCAGCTGGATGCCCAGCAATTCCGACAACTGCACCTGTAGAACATCCACTAGGGCAACACCAACCAAGAAGTGGTCCTCTGGCACCGTAAAAGCCATTCCAGCCGACGAGGTCCTCTTCAATGGAGGCCAGTAAGTCCCCATGTCTCCTCAACAGGCGTACCACGCCCACACGGGGAACAACACCCCCACAGCCGTCACAGATACCCTCCTCACACAGCTACTAGGGTGCAACTGGCGAGCGCTATGAACGACACGTCTGCACCCAACAGCCGCCGACGAGGCCCCTGGAAAATCATGTGGCGGAGTAATGTTTACACTCCTGTCGTAACAGCGTCTAGCCACTGTAATCATCCACCCCAAGGCTGGGCATAGGTTGCTCTGTCTGTTTAATTAAGAATCCATTTATACAAATGTTACTCAAACATATTTGGCTAAACAATTATTTATTGAGTATATGCATTTATTTTGGCATATAAAAATGATATGCTTATAGCTGTTAGATGTAATTACATATCCTGATATGAATTCATTTATGGAGAGAGGACTCTCTGGGAAGGTGGTTCACAAAATGGTCGTAATATGCTGATTAGACAATCTCTCTGTCTCGAGAAAGCTTGGCTTGTTCTATAATTAGCTATGCCTAAACCTTGTGCTTTCATAGACTCTCACATCTTTCATATTACTGATATGGGTAGGTCACTCTCAAATTACTGATGTGGATAGGTCACTCTTACATTAATGATGTGGGTAGTGTCAGGAGATGAATTTTTCTAGCTCCCTTGTGCACTGAAATGTGTGCACAGTAGGTGTGCACCGTAGCACCAGATGAAGAAGTACAACTCTTGCACAGTCGTGTGGGGTGTCTACGGATAGCCCTGGGTGAGTGCTAGTCATTAAGGCTACTGGAGCTGCTGTATCAAGTCTGTAAAGAAAGTTATAGCAGATTTCAGGTAGAATTTTGTACAAGTTCAAGTGGAGAGGGGAGTTTGGGGGTTAACGGTTGTAGGCTGACCCCTCTCTCGTGATTCCCTCGTACCAGGGGAAACAGCGTCGCATTGGTAGAACGAGAGTGGCCGACGCTCCAAGCCTTCTGAGATGCTTCGCTGTGTTTGTTGGAAGGAGCTGAGGGTACCCGCTCGATCGTGGGGCCCCTCGCTTGGCGCCAAAATTATAATTAACGAGTGTCTGTTGCTGAAGGAGGACGTATCGTACTCGTGCTAGGCCAAGCACCGGAAAGACCACCTGCAACGACACAAAAGTCAAAATCGATCATCGAGCCATCATCCTGGGACGTGGGAATAAGAATCCGGTATCATGGAAGAGGGAAAACGGTGATAAAGCTAACGAGTGTGAACTTAGGGGGCAGGGAATACCTTCCTGCGTGATTGTGGGACGCCACCCAGAGAAAGTGGACTGTGAAGGCTGTATTATATCTACATGTGGTAGTGACATATATCGTCTATTGTGCCTTAGTTACAAGGTACCTGGGAGAGACGAACTTGTGAAAGTTTAAGTGTTGTGTTGGAAACCTTGAATTCATAATTCCACAGAATTACCAGTGAACAGTGAGGGGACTCTTGTCATTTTCATGTGCCTCGCCGTACAGCGCCGTACCGTGTTGTACCGCGCCGTGTTGAGGGCGTGGAACCATCTCAGCTGTGTTTGTGTACCAGCCGCACCCACGCCTCGTTCTTGCCGAGCCTAGGCCGCGGGGGAGTACCTGCCACCGCCACCCTGGTTTGTGTGTCAGGACACCGCACCAGCCACCCCATAGTCCAGTCGACCATGTGTACGGAGTGGGAGAACGCCTACTTCACCACCTACTGCAGCAGCAAGTAGTGGGGGGGGGGGGGGGAGTTTCGTATGTGTGTGTTTGTTAGTGAGACCGGTCGGTGAAAATGGAGTAACTACCCGTTTTTGTTTTGGTGTGTAAAACTCTGAAGCTGGCTTCGCACCCAATGTTCCGTTTGCCATCATCCCTTTTAACACCTGTGAGGTGATGGGAAGTGGAGACGTGTGAGTTACACCTGTTCTAACGTCAATCAAGTTGAGGAGTGGGGCCCAGCTGTGAGGGAAGACATGTGTACGGACATAGAGGACATATAGACATATTCAGTTGTGTGGAGTTGTTATTTATTTTTCTGTATCTCCAAGGATGGAGGAAAGTGATTTTTTTTTTGTATTCCATTTTTCTATTGTGCTGTGTATGTGATATCTTTGCGGAGCGTCCCTGTTCCGGCAGCGTAGTGTGTATTGGGAGATTTCCCTGGGTGGTTAATTGATAATTTTATATTATATATTGGCCAGCACTTTTTTATATACTGGTGTGTTGTGTTAGGGCCGTGAAATATTATTGACATAATTTGCTGAGGAAGTGTTTTGCAAGTAGCTGTGGGCGGCAAAGTTGTACCGTGTTGTACCGTGTTGTACCGTGTTGTGAACTGTTGACAGCTGTGTCCTTGGTGTAATGCATTGTGTACTATGAAGGATTCTGTAAGGATTTAAGTCATTAACGTCACTGCGGGACATCATTGCTTAACGAGGTCATTGTTGTCTTGTTGTACAGCATTGTGAGTAACGTAAATTTGTGGTTGCAGTTACCTGTCCACGTGACAGTTAGTTGAGCACCTCTTGCTAATTTGAGTAATTAACAGCAGTTACATTGAGTTCACGCAGTGGTGAGGAATTGTCGGAAGGACGACTAACGTAGTGTTAACGAATTAATGAGTCGTCGTTAATTAATTGTTTACCGTAAGGGAGGGGGGGGGGGGGGTGACTACCTGGCATGGTCGAAGTCAATTGAGCTGTCATAGCTGTCATAATTCGTTGGACTGATCGTATCTATCTGCGGGCAGGGGATTAAGCACTAGAGTAGCTGATTAAAGAGAATTAGCACCCGCTACTTGGTGAATTCACACAGTGTTGATGTTGTTGTTTATACAGAGTGTTGAGTAGCCTTGTGAAGTTTTTTTTTTTTAGTTTTTTTTTTATTTTTACATGCAAGCATGCTTATAAGTACAATAAAAGGAAACAGTTACATCATAAAACAGAACAAAAAGACAAAGCACAAACGGACAAAACTAAGGAACAAAAGTACTAAACACAATAACGCCGGCCGGAAGGGCCGATCACAAAACAACAATAATTACAAACAGAATACAATAATTAAGTGAAACACAGCAGAATACAAAACAGAAATAACACACCAAAACCTGAAACATACAGAACAAGGCTACCAGCACCGAAAGCACACACGGAGAGGCACCAACATAAAAACAAAAAAGTAAATAATAAATAACTAACAATACAACAACATAATTATACAATAAACAAAAAGGAAAAGCCCAACGGCAAAACTCGACAAAAAGCATAAACCCAGACTAGGTCACGCCAACAGCCTGAAAGGCACGCAACACCACACAAACAAGCGCACAAACAGTATCATAAAACCATAGAGCCACAAAGCATAACATAAGAACATGACACCCACAACCAGACACACACAAACCAAACCCCGGGCCGCACAGGAACCGGACACATACACACAAGCCACACAAAAAACCCACAACCTCAAACCGGAGCACGCAGGAACCGGGAAACAAACCCACCCCACCCACTCACACACACCCGACCCGCACCCCACACCCATGCACACTAATGGAAACAACCCACAACACACAAAGGAATCACGGGTGAGGAACACATTCCTCAGAGACAAGACCATACGTCTCCGCAGCCCAGGGATACCGTCGCTTGTAGGCCTCCCAAATCATATATTCCATGTCGGTAGGGGGACAATCCCCCTGCCGCCGCGGGCCCTTCATAAACTCGGGAACCACCAGATTAGGTGAAAACGGCCACTCCTTAAGCTCACTGACGCAAGTCACATAACGAGGCTGGGGAGCGCAACCCACGTCCTTCGAGGTAGCAGACGACACCGCTGAAGCGTACGAGGGCTGCCGAGACGGCCGCGTCGCCGTACGCACAGGAGTAGGGGACAATCGACGAGATGGCAACTCCACCGAGACTGCAGGAGACACTGAAGAGACGGCCGGAGACGGAAGAGGCGTCGAGATCGCAGCCGATGAAACGGGGACCGAGGAAGGGGTTACAGAACCCCAGAACGAGCAGTCTTTTTCAACACCATCACCAGGCCACCTCGCTCACGACGAACATCGGCAGGGGGAACCACCCCCCATGAAGAACCGGAGCCATCCGATGCAGGCGACGCACCCGAAGCAGGAACCTCAGTCACCATATCTGCAGTGGAGGCCGAAACATTGGCAAATGCACCTCCGCCGTCACCGTAGTACGCAACATAACCGGAGCCACCCCTCCGTCGCCGGCAGATTCACATGCGACGAAGTCGCCAACATCTGTCCATGCTGAAGACGAACGCCGAGAACGCTTAGGCTCGGGCCGCACGTCATCCGACCCGGAGGCAGACTCCGAGACACACGCAACACAAGCCGGGCGAACCGATGCACGTCGCAGAACGGCAGCATCCTCAACCACATAGGGCACCAGGCCAGGCAGAGGAGGAAGCACCGGATCCACCCCAACACCCAGCACAGCCGGAACAGACGGCGAGGGTGCAGGGACAGGGTCAGATGCAGCAGAGGACGAACTGGAAGACGGGGGAATCGAGCAGCAGGCAGTCTGAAGAACCTCAGGGACACAAGTCGGAGCAGGACGATCACCCTGCGACGCCACCACCTCTTTAGGAGAGGCGACAACAACAGGGGGCGCACCAGGCGGCGCAACAGGCGACACAGGGGGCACATCCGGGGCTGAAGAGACGGCCACATCCACTGAATCCTCCTCCACAGGAAGCGGCGGAAAATCCACCTCACTGAAGAGGTTCACGGGTGCAACGGCAGGCACAGAACAGTCAGCAGCCTGATGGCCCAAGAGGCCACAACGATAACACGTCCGAGGCTGGCAGGCGTAAAATACCCGAACGCAAAGCCCAAAACGTAAAAGCCCATAAGCCGCACAGAGGACGGAATATCTTCCCGGAGCCTCATGCCCAGGGTGCGAATGTTGGTCCTCACACCCTTAAGTGGACTGGAAGACACCACGTTCACCCGCACACTAATCACTGCGCCATACTGGCCGAAGTACCGCCGTAGCAGACTCTCTGTAAACTCCAATGGAGCCCCATGCACACTGACGGACGTGAGGGCACCACTCCGATCAGATAGTGACACAGTGCCCGCACCATCCGGCAGGGGAAATGTCCGCCCCTCGTAACGACGGAGAAACTCGCGATATGCCAATTCCACGGTAAACTTCAATATCGCTCGACGAGCCGTCACCAGCTCGACACCATACATGTCGATCACAGGGACATGAAGCACCTCACACACCAGCGCTATCTCTGGGTAAGTAGCCTTGTGAAGTAGAGTACTAGAAGCCTCGTTAAGGCAATTTTGTCGTAAGACCAGAAAGAGACCTGTCAGTTGGGCGACAGCAGTGTCTATCAATACTCGTCTGAATTAATAAGCTGTTGGTGTGACTAATTAATTGGGAGTTACTCGCTGAATGAATAACGTCTCAAGTGTGATGTAATTAAAGGGCTTTCGAGTTATTGTTGTCATTTGAGTGTCGTTTAGACACGAGTGTGTTAACGTAAATTGAATTGTTGTTGACCGCTGTGGACGGTCGATTAACGTGATTATATCCCTTAGTGAATTCAATTAGTGAAACTTCTAGTATTGTTTGTCGTGAGAGACAAGTATTAACGTAAGTTTTTTATAGGAAGTCATCAGTGTTAGATCACCTGCCTAGTTACTTAGTACCTCACTGGGAGGGCCGTGAGTGTCATTCAAGATTTGTGATTATGTATATTGCTCATCGAGAGGGCCGTGACATATATTGATTGCAAGCTTGCGTCACCAGTGTGCACCACTCTGTTCAGTTTTTATTTTTTTTTATTTTTACATGCAATCATGCTTATAAGTACAATAAAAGTAAACAATAATAACATAGAACAGACCAAAATAACAAAGCACAAACGTGCAAAAACATAAAGGAACAAATGTACTAAACACAAAAACGCCGGCCGGAAGGGCCGACCACAAAACAACAATAATTACAAACAAATCACAACAAGCAAGTTAAAACACAGCTGAATACAATACAGAAATACACACCAAAACATGAAATATTCAGAACAAGGCTACCAGCACCGCAAACCCACACGGAGAGGCACCAACACAAAACGAAAATAATAATAATAATAATAATAATAATAATAATAATAATAATAATAAAAATAGCACAATGGCAAAACACGACAAAAAGCATAAACCCAGACTGGGTCACACCAACAGCCTGAAGGGCACGCAACACGACACAAGCAAGCGCACAAACAACAGCATAAAAACATAGAAATACAAAGCATAACATAAGCACACGACATCCACAACCAGACACACACACCAACCAAACCCCGGACCGCACAGGAACCGGACACACACACACACAAGCCACACAAACCCACAATCATAAACCGGAGCACGCAGGAACCGGGAAACAAACCTGCCCCACCCACACACACACCTGACCCGCACCCCACAACCATGCACACAAATGGAAACAACCAACAATACACAAAGGAATCATAAGCGAGGAATACATTTCTCAGAGACAGGAATATATTTCTCAGGGAACGAATCCCAAGGATACCTTCGCTTATAGGCCTCCCAAATCAAATACTCCATGTTGGTGGGGGGACGATCCCCCTGCCGCCGTGGGCCCAGCTTAAACTCGGGAACCTCCAGATCAGGCGGAAAGGGCCACTCCTGAAGCTCACTGGCGCAAGTCGCATAACGAGGCTGGGGAGCACAAGCCACGTCCTTCAAGGTAGCAGACGACACCGATGAAGCGTACGAGGGCTGCCGTATCGGCCGCGTCGCCGTACGCACAGGAGCAGGGGACAATCGACGAGATGGTAACGCCTCCACCGAGACCGCAGGAGACACTGAAGAGATGGCCGTAGACGGAAGAGGCGTCGAGACCGCTGTCGATGAAACGGGGACCGAGGAAGGGGTTACAGAACCTCCAGAGTGAGCAGTCTTTTACAACAGCATCACCAGGCCACCCCGCTCACCGTGAACCTCAGCAGGGGGAACCACCCCCCCCCCCCCCCCCACGAAGAACCAGAGCCATCCGAAGCAGGCGACGCACCCAAAGCAGGAACCGCAGACACCACATCTAAAGTGAAGGCCAAAACACCGGCATTGGCATCCTCAGGCAAATGCACCTCCGCCGTCACCTTAGTATGCAACGCAACCGGAGCCACCCCTCCGTTGGCAGATCCACAAGTGTCGAAATCGCCAACGTCAGCCCACGCTGAAGACGAACGCCGGGAACGCTTAGGCTCTGGCCGCACATCATCAGACCCGGAGGCTGACTCAGAGACACGCGCAACACAAGCAGGGCGAACCGATGCACGTCGCAGAACGGCAGCATCCTCAACCACATGGGGCACCAGGCCAGGCACAGGAGGAAAGCGCCGGATCCACCCCATCACCCAGCACAGCAGGAACAGATGGCGAGGGTGCAGGGACAGGGTCAGACGCAGCAGAGGACGAACTGGAAGCCGGGGGAATCGAGCAGAAGGCAGTCTGAAGAACCCCAGGGACATTAGTCGGAGCAGGACGATCACCATGTGACGACACAACCTCTTGAGGAGA
Organism: Procambarus clarkii; assembly: GCF_040958095.1. Taxonomy (NCBI): domain Eukaryota; kingdom Metazoa; phylum Arthropoda; class Malacostraca; order Decapoda; family Cambaridae; genus Procambarus; species Procambarus clarkii. Next base: position 13,929,735 of record NC_091181.1, on the reverse strand, counting down.
GGCGACAACAACAGGGGGCGCACCAGGCGACGCAACAGGCGACACAGGGGGCACATCCGCGGCTGAAGAGACGTCCACATCCACCGCATCCTCCTCCACAGAAAGCGGCAGAAAATCCTCCTCACTGAAGAGGTTCATGGGTGCAACGGCAGGCGCAGAACAGTCAGCAGCTTGATGGCCCAAGAGGCCACAACGATAACATGTCCGAGGCTGGCAGGCGTAAAACACCCGAACGTTGTAACCCAGAAGACGCACAGAGGACGGAATATCTTCTCGGAGCCTCATGCCCAGGGTGCGAATGTTAGTCCTCACACCCTTAAGTGGACTGGAAGACACCACGTTCACCCGCACACTAACCACTGCCCCAAACCGGCTGAAGTACCGCCATAGCAGACCCTCTGGAAACTCCAATGGAGCCCCATGCACACTTAGGTAAGTGAGGGCACCACTCCGATCAGAGAGTGACACAGTGCCCGCACCATCCGGCAAGGGTAATTTCCGCCCCTCGTATCGACGGAGAAAGTCGCGATACGCCAATTCCTCTGTGAACTTCAATATCGCTCGACGTGCCGTCACCAGCTCGACTCCATAAATATTGAACACAGGGATATGAAGCAACTCACACACCAGCGCTATCTCTGGGTACCCAGCCCGGCTGGAAAATTCGAGGCCCACAGACTGAGCCCGCAGTACAGGGGGGAAGGGGGACCCCATGGTGAACTCCACATCAGCACAGGCAGGCAGAGACACACCCGCCCTCAACCGGCCAAAGTGGCAAACAACACCAACAGCCGGAGCGCCGAGGCAACATGTCTGTCCCCTACGAAGCTAGGGCCAGACTCATCACTCTGTTCAGTTAGTGTCATCATTCAGTCAGCGACGACGGGAAGGATTCCGTGGGTCCACCAGGCTGTTGAATTAGCTGTTGCTAAATGTGCCACAGGAAGACAGTAAAGTAACGTAAACTCGTTGTTGTAGTAATTCTGGATTTTTGTTGAATAAATTGTAATTGTTCTACAAACAGTCATTTAAGATAAATACCCCAATCATATTGTCCCAATTGTCATGTTCTGCAACGCCTTGCATGCTTATGTGTAAATTGAGTTTGTTCCTAGAGCTCGAGTACAATTCATAGCACCATACTTCAAAGAAATTCGAAGTGAGTTCCCGTCGGTTACCCTTTATTAGTTATTACTAAAACGAGCCAATGGCCCAAGTGGACAGGTTTTTACCCGTGTGGTGGAAGGCTAGTGCTCCTCCCGCTTTTCCTATGGTCTCAGGCTTGAAGTTAAAAATTTCCTATGGTCTCAGGCTTGAAGTTAAAAATCTGCTAGTAAGCAGTTCTTTCTGTTTGAGGTCTGCCTCCCATGCGAGGTAGTTATATTAACATAACATTAATAGGAAATATTTTTTTTTATCAAGTAAAAGTCAAAGAAAAAGTCTTACAGGTAGATCACTCTCGCATTACTGATGTGGGTAGGTCACTCTCACATTACTGATATGGGTAGGTCACTCTCACACTATTGATAAGTTGGGTAGGTTATTATAACATTAATGACGATGCGGGCAAATCACTATTAAATTATTGCTGACACTGGTAGGTCACTCTTAAAGAAAAAATCTATACCAGAAATCTGTTAATCTAAACCATCATAGGACCATGGGCGAGATGAAAATTAGATGAGTACACATTAAGAATTAATAGGGTATATTATTAATTTCTGAATAAATCTATAGAAACACGTCCAGTCACTTAACTGTTACAGTGCCTTGAATTGAAGTGTGTCAGTGACGAGTACTGAAGTCCTGTAATAATCTATGTATTAAACATTATCAACAAAACAACTTGCTGAGTGCTGGACCACTCTAACCTGCAACAAGATCTCCAATTAAGGAAAGGGAAAATTTGGATGATTAATATATTACAACAGTTATAATTATAGAAGTAATGATTTGTAAAGCACGTTTGCTCTAACATGAAAAACATTCAAAGGAACGAACATTCGACTGTAACCATCACCTGTGACGAGGTATTGGCTGAACAGGACCTGACACAGTGCTCAAGTACTCACTCGAAACATTATATAGTAATGACGTTATAACTTCAATATTAATTAAAGATGAGTCACTTATCAGACCTACTTGATGTTGACCTGTGGAGCGAGACTCGCGTATCTCTGGTGAGGCCGCTGACTAGTACTGGACTGGCTCTAGTATTTTGTTAAAGGTGAAACGTGGTAGCGTGTCTGTGCTTCTCCGGTGGGGTAAAGAACGCTCTCGGTCGAATCAAAGACCGGGCAAGTTCCCACCGACCAGCAATACCCTTAGATATACAACCGGGCTAGTGCGAATTTTGATCAAACTATTGCTCCATGGAAGGGTAATAGGATGTCAGTCTCAACCAGCAAGTTTGAAATGGACTCTATAATTTACTGCTGACTCAGGTCATTCTGGTGATTCTGGTAGGTCACTCTCACATTACTGCTGAGGTGGTAGGTCACTCTCACATTACTGCTGATGGTGGTAGATCACTCTCACATTACTGCTGATGGTGGTAGATCACTCACACATTACTGTTGATGCTGGTAGGTCACTCTCAAATTACTGCTGATGCTGGTAGGTCACTCTCACATTACTGCTGACGGTGGTGGTGGGTCACTGTCACATAACGTGAGTAGGGAGATTTAGAGCCTGCGGTCCACCTGGCCAGCTGGTGCAAGATGAGATGGATCAGTTGGCCAGGTGGATAATTAGGGCGTGCTCTATGTCTGAGGGGCGCACCATGAGTTAAGTGGGTTAAGCTCCACCCCCTTGGAGATGGTGAGGGCCCATGGGGAGTGAGGAGGAGGAGGATGGGTAGGAGGGAGGAGTGATGTCGAGGAGTAGTTAAGAAAGTAGAAGGGTAGTTGTAAAAGATGAAACAAATCTACGTGTAGTAAACCTCACATTTCAATAGGATGTGCGCGTCCCACTCCAACCCGTTCTCGCAAATTTAATAAGTCAATATTGACTTATTAATTGCATGCATTGGTGACATACTAAACATAATAGTTTCCCTTGAAAAGCTTCATAGAAAACACTGACTTTACCTAACCTACTTAGTATGTTAAAATTAGCATCTTATAGCTTCGTAATTACAATTGTTACTTAACCTATTATAGGTATAGGTTAGGTAATAATTGTAATTACGAAGCAATAAGATGCTTATCTTAACATACTAAGTAGGTTAGGTAAGGTCGGTGTTTTCTATGAAGCTTTTCAAGGGAAACTATTATGTTAAGTATGTCACCTATGCACATATTTAATAAGTGAATATTGACTTATTAAATTTGCGAGAACGGGTTGCCCACTCACGTTGTGCGGGCCGGCGACGAGTCAGGTGAAGAGAGAGGTGGGGACTCCTTCCCCTTTTATAGGTGTGTCGGTCTCCTAGGTGAATGAGTGAACCAATTAGGAGAATTAAGCCCACTCACTTTTTGCTCCTCAGCGTGAGAATGGAGAGGGGGGGGGGGGGGGGTGGAGTCTACAGCAGGATAGATAGGATACTCGTTTCCTGCCATCAGATGAGCCACAGAGAGAGAGAAAGAGAGAGAGAGAGAAAGAGACAGACAGAAAGAGAGAGAGAGAGAAAGAGACAGACAGAAAGAGAGAGAGAGAGAGAGAGAGAGAGAGAGAGAGAGAGAGAGAGAGAGAGGAGAGAGAGGGAGAGAGAGAGAGAGAGAGAGAGAGAGAGAGAGAGAGAGAGAGAGAGAGAGAGAGAGAGAGAGAGAGAGAGAGAGAGAGGAGAGAGAGAGAGAGAGAGAGAGAAAGAGAGAGAGAGAAAAAAAAAAGAGAACAGTTCTGCCCTCAAATAAAGATGGTGTGTGCAGACAGTTAGGAACTTTATTGCTCCATTTAAGTTTGTATAGAGGGAGGGAGGGGGAGGGGGAGGGGGGAGAGAGTCTTCCTGTTGGAGTAAACAGAGCTCTCCCTCCATAAGGACAGTGTGGAGAGTTGTTTTAGAAGGTAGATATTTATAACTCACATACAATTGGGTGGAAGCTTCAAGAGGTGAAGAAGAAGCTAAGTGTGGACAGGGGATGTCACCGCTCTACTGAGGTTTTACTCTACCAGTTGGATATTAAGAGAGAGAGAGAGAGAGAGAGAGAGAGAGAGAGAGAGAGAGAGAGGAGAGAGAGAGAGAGAGAGAGAGAGAGGAGAGAGAGAGAGAGAGAGACAGAGAGAGAGAGAGAGACAGACAGACAGACAGACAGACGACAGACAGACAGACAGACAGACAAACAGAGAACAATTACATGCCGTGTGTGTTTACATGTACAAATATTTTTCATCTCACGTAAATGGTAGGAAATTTCAGTGATGGGATCAGCCATTTAGCTGGGCTAAACGGACGTGTCCTCCTCTCACAACACCTCCTTAAGAGGTAACGAGGCGATGAGCGGGGAGAGAGAGACACATCCGCTCCCCACGATGTCCACCTCTGCACTAAATGACAGGCTGCTTAACATACTGTAAAGAGCTTACCACGCAGGCACCAAGGCTGCGGTTGAGAGCTGTCCAACCACTGGTGATTGATGTGATTACTAAATGGATCGCCGTCATACCCACTGCTGCTTAATTAGTGAGTCCTTGCCTGCTATGGCACTGTAGGAGGTTGCGGTTAGTCCTGGCTCGTACCTAAACAAAGAGGAATGTGTGTCCTCTGCAGTCGCCCGCGTCACCTATATCTGTCTAAGCATGCAGACGTCCACACCGACACTGTCTCCTCCTCTCTTACACGACTCCAAACACATACTGATTAGGGGAAGTATACACATTTATATAATTTTATTCTTTATTAAAAAGATAAAACACACACTGAGTACACTTTTTCCTACAAATTAATTGAACATTTATCTCCTTCTCTCAATCACATGTTGAACAGTGGGTTGTTTTTTCTGGGTAGTCCTCTCACCGTAACTGGTTGTCGGTCTTTTTTGAACAGTAGTCTGTCTAACCTAACCCGCTCCCGCATGTTGAACAGTGAAGTATCACACTGCATGTCTACCAACAAACACTACCTGCAGAAAAAAACATCCTTACAACTTGTTGAAAAAAAAAAGTTAGATACACATTACCTTGTTTGTTCTGCTAACAGTCTCTATTATTCTTGCTAAAGCCTAGTTTATTCATCACACCCTCTCCACAGCATTGATATTTAATCATACACTTCTTTGGGTTTATGACGTAAATGTTATTAACTTTCCTTCAATAATAGTATAAAGGTGGAATAATGACCATCTTAATACTCCTGTGAGGAAGACGGAAGTGCTTGGGAGACAAGTTCACAACATACAAAATCACACACACACACACACACACACACACACACACACACACACACACACACACCACACACACACACAACACACACCACACACCACACACACACACACACACACACAAGGTTCAAAGGTTCAAAGGTTTGCCACCAGACTAGTACCCGAGCTGAGAGGTATGAGCTACGAGGAGAGACTACGGGAATTGAACCTCACTTCGTTGGAAGACAGAAGAGTTAGGGAGGACATGATCACCACACTCAAGATTCTCAAAGGACTCGACAGGGTTGATAAAGACAGGCTATTTAACACAAGAGGCACACGCACTAGGGGACACAGGTGGAAACTGAGTGCCCAAATGAACCACAGAGATATTAGAAAGAACTTTTTTAGTGTCAGAGTGGTTGACAAATGGAATGCATTACGAAGCAATGTGGTGGAGGCTGACTCCATTCACAGTTTCAAGTGTAGATATGATAGAGCCCAATAGGCTTAGGAACCTGTACACCTGTTGATTGACGGTTGAGAGGCGGGACTGTGGGAACCGACCTGTGAGATTTATATTTATTTAATTTATATGAATTTATATTTACGTTAATTTATATACTTCGATAGCAATTTGTATAATGATAAGTGGACTGTATTTCTGCAATAATCTCATAATCTCACAAATCGATCCTCTACACATTAGGAGGGGTTTATATTAAATGAATTTATATATATGCAGCCAATCAAACTACAGTATTAACTACACACATTGAAGAGGTTCCTTATCTTATAGTACAGCAGGTTAGTCCACCAGGTATAACTAGGGTGTAGACACCACATTTTCCCTCTTTGAGGTAGCTTCCATCACCCTGGTAACTGATGCACAAAGCATGCTTCCTCGTCTTGACCTGTCAAAGGGCGCTAGCTGTAAAGCCAGAATCCTATATATGACAGGTATATCAGAGAAAATACTGTACATGGAACAATGAAGACCTGGCTTATTACCTTTAGTTTGAGGCTACCACGTGCTCTAACCAGTTCACCCTATATAATGACATTAATGGCCATAAATGAAAGATACATGGGTTTCGGAGGAACACTTAACTTGGTTTGTTGACAGCGTGTTGATAATGGTACACCTTTGGTTTCCATAACACTACGTCCAAGTAAAATTAACAGGAGCCGAATTTGCTCCCATGAGCCTCTGGTCTAATATAAACAATGGCTGCCCTCCCTCACCCTGACGCCTAGCTTACATTGTCCAGATGTCAATAAGTGATAGAAGGGTCACATTTACTCTACTTTAATACTGATAATTAAGTTAATTTATATGAGATGTTTTATGATGGTAAAGTCCAAAGACTAATGTATTTAAGAATAATTCCCAGCAGAATAGCTGGTGAATTTATAATGGTATGTGGTGATGATATCCCGTTTTCTTTAGACGGTAATTCCACTACAAGTTACGTTTTTCTATGGGTTAACTTGTTTATACAACACAGCTATTATCTGTCTGTATGATATATTAAATGGTGTCGGATTTTCCGACATAATTCCCCAGGGGCTGCTCACGGGTCAAAGTCCTAATTAGAACAGACGAACACCGATACTCCTCCTTCAAATTATTAGATTAATTTGATGTTAGTAGTTAGTAATCACACATTTGTGTGTCTGTTCATACAGGATGGATGTCCCGTACAAGAGTTGCAGGGGTTAGAAGTCTAATGCGATTTCATTTCCCTGTTAACTCTTGAAAGGCTAATATTCAAGCCTTATTACATATTATTTAACCCAGAAGACTGAATGTGATCAAGTACTACAGTCATGTATGATTCAGGGACTGCAGTGAGATCAGTGACATTAGATATAACTTGAAGTTTGTTCAGGTAACTAGTCACTGATATATAAACACTGAGGTCCATGGAATACATCTTGATTAAATAATAAATGTATCAAATCAGTCATCAGATTTATTGGGGTTTAATTTAGTTAATTGATTCAGAAGATTGAATAGCTCATCATTAAAGTAAAGTATGGTTCTGAGACTGCAGTGGGTTCAGTGACATTGGTCGCAGTGACTTGTAGCTGTTTAAGCTACTGTTCACTGATTTGCCACTGAGGCCTCATGAACTCATCTTCAGCTTTAAATGATGATACTAACATCAACCTCTGTTGGTATAGTCAGCTGTAATCTCCTTAGTATAATGTTACTGGAGAAATATAATCAGCTGACAAATTTAGATTTCTACTGGTATTGTTTATCTGCAGGCATAGGTCTCCTCAGGCTTGATACTTGGGCCTGAGAGTAATTTACCTCCTGCAGAGTTTAACATGGTTATACCCTGATATTTAGTAGGGTTACCGATGAATCGATGACAATAGTCTGTCCCTACAAGGAGACCGAAGTCGGTGAGGTGATCAGACTTAATATTATCTGCCAATTTTATTCCTCTATTTCTCAGGAATTTGGCTGTTGCTCTCAGACCTTGAACTTGTAGGTCTACTGGTATTTTGTCCACCACAATGGCTTGTACTCGACAGACGTACCTGCCTAAACGTACTGATGGTTGTACCACCTGGTAGACTTGAGGTCCTGCATCTGTTACAAACCCTGAGATGTTGAATGACATCTGGGCTACAGGCCTTAATTGTAGTTCATCTGCCAGCTTTTTAGTGACATATGTTCTTTGGGATCCTTGGTCAAACAACCCACGGGTATGGACCTTGTCCCTCTTATTCAGGATGGTAATTTGGGCAGTAGGCAAAGTCGTATTACCTTTAGACTTTGCCGATTGGACACTCTTTGTTTGTTGCACCTTGCAGTACTGTACTGTGGTGGGAATGCTATCTTCCACCTTGGGTCTTGAATACGTTAATTTCGTATATTTACACAGTGCTGCATGGTGCCTACCTCTTCTACACCTGTTTAAGGTGTTGAATTGGGTATCACAATAGTCTATGTTGTGTGACTTGAGACACCTTGCACATCTCCCTAATTCCTGGAGTCGCTCCATACGAGTGTCTCTGGTTGGATAATTAGCACAACGGTATGTTGAATGTTTCTTTTTGCAGAACATACATGTCCCCCAGCCTACTGCACGTTTGGAAGTTACCGGTTTGGGGTGAACTAGTAACAGTAGGCTTGGAGGTTGCTGCTGCATTGTCAGATTTTCTGCAACTTGATGTTAGAGTAATTGACTGATGTTTATTTGGGTAGTTGTTTACCCTTTAATTGACTCTTATTTTCTATTTCTGAAGGCTTGCATGAGGCTTTAACTTCCTCATTTGCTCGTCGTTTGTTTATGATGGAATGTAAACCTTCAGTGATGTCCTGTACTGTCAGGATGGTGTTATGTTGATGTGCATATAATTCATCTAGTATATCGCTGGACAATTTTCGTTGAAGGAGTACTTTGGTCATCCATTCACTAGTAGTTATATCAACCTTAAGACTGAATATTCTTAGTAGTGACTCAAACTCCATGCTGAAGGATTGTAATGAGTCAGCAGTCTGATCAGGTTGAGGTAAATCCAGCAATTGTAGTACTAGATGTATGACAGTTTTCTCATTGCCAGCATTATTCCTAGGAGGCTGGACTGGGAAATTAGTGCTGTCGCTATTTTCATTTACATTTTCTACTACTGGTTCAGCTTCACCTCTAGCTTGGAGGCATGTTAACTTAGTAGCCTCAGGTATTGGGTTTTCAGAATCCACAGAGACTGTGGATAAATTGTCTGAGAACTGCTTAATTTCTGGTGGTATAATATTAGGTGAAGCTTTATCCTTGTTGATTAAAGGATCTAATCTGGCTTGACATTTATTCTCAAAAAGATCCAGATCATCCATAACATTATCTACTTTATTTGATGTACTTGCTAATTGTTCTGATTCAATTATCCTGTGTAAATGTTCCAACCTGCCTAGAGTTTCTTCTTCATATTGTGCTAGGTCAGACAGGAATGGTTCCACATCTTCAACTACTACGTCGTCGTGGACTTGATTTTGGTAAGATTTCCTATTTGCTTTCAATATATGCAATTGGGTTTGAATCTGTAACAGTGGTATTTTCAACCGATGATAATTAATTACAGACTCATATAACAACTGTTCATATTGGTTGAGATCCCTTGTTAGTTGGCGTTTGCTTGCTATTAAAGCACGCTTTGCTTTCTGTGGATTAGTCATGGTGACTTGTTAATTGGGCACCACTGGCTCATAAATTGTGAGCAAGTACTAATGGTAGCCTAGGGTTAAATTCTGAACTCACTAGGCAATAATCCTACCTCTACTAGAGGTTAGCACTTAAAATTAATACACATTATATATATACAATCATACACACTAATGATTTGAGTGATAAACCAGTGTCACTGGAAGTATCTTTAGGTTAGCTCTTCTATATCACCCTAGGATGGTAGAGACACTAATTAATCACTCAAAGGTGTAATGATCATAAGTAAATTATTATATATACACAACTCAACTCGAGTTGACAAAATTTACACCCAAAATAGGGTCTGGACCATTCATTAATGGTGTTAGGTTGTTGAATATAGTACAACTGACTATGGTAATAATGGGACTAGGATGAGCAATAATAGTTCAACTAGTCAATGTTAATATCCTACCCTGTTGTGGGTTGGCAATTAGTAAATATTATACTGTGATCACTAGTGCAATATATATTAAATAATTCTCTATTTTGGAGAAATAATATACACAGTTATTGATAATAGCCTCTTAATTAGCCTCTATGAAACTGTTAATATTATCTAGAAGTATTAAATATTATTAGTGACCTCGCGAAATAAACTCCACAAAATTCGTAGATAATCTCTCGCGAAATTTAACACCACGAAATCCGTGAACAATCTCGCGACACAGTCACTAATTTGGCTGGCTTCTATATTAGCGCTGTCATTTCACAGAATAACACGCCACCAAATATCTGTGGGTGTGCATGAAACCGCTGACTAAGGCTTAACTGGGCTGAGGGAGGCTCCTGAGCTCCCTCGAGGCTACGCTGCCGTCTTTGACTGCTGGCCTTTGTTTAAATCACACTGCACTAGTATATTTAATGAATCCACTGGTTAACTGGTTCATCCGGTACTAAGATGACCAAATGTGAGTTCAAAGGACCGAATATTCCGGTTCCGAAGGTCCAAATAATGTGGGAACCGACCTGTGAGATTTATATTTATTTAATTTATATGAATTTATATTTACGTTAATTTATATACTTCGATAGCAATTTGTATAATGATAAGTGGACTGTATTTCTGCAATAATCTCACAAATCGATCCTCTACACATTAGGAGGGGTTTATATTAAATGAATTTATATATGCAGCCAATCAAACTACAGTATTAACTACACACATTGAAGAGGTTCCTTATCTTATAGTACAGCAGGTTAGTCCACCAGGTATAACTAGGGTGTAGACACCACATTTTCCCTCTTTGAGGTAGCTTCCATCACCCTGGTAACTGATGCACAAAGCATGCTTCCTCGTCTTGACCTGTCAAAAGGGCGCTAGCTGTAAAGCCAGAATCCTATATATGACAGGTATATCAGAGAAAATACTGTACATGGAACAATGAAGACCTGGCTTATTACCTTTAGTTTGAGGCTACCACGTGCTCTAACCGGATCACCCTATATATTATCATTAATGGCCATAAATGAAAGATACATGGGTTTCGGAAGAACACTTAACTTGGTTTGTTGACAGCGTGTTGATAATGGTACACCTTTGGTTTCCATAACACTACGTCCAAGTAAAATTAACAGGAGCCGAATTTGCTCCCGTGAGCCTCTGGTCTAATATAAATAATGGCTGCCCTCCCTCACCCTGACGCCTAGCTTACATTGTCCAGATGTCAATAAGTGATAGAAGGGTCACATTTACTCTACTTTAATACTGATAATTAAGTTAATTTATATGAGATGTTTTATGATGGTAAAGTCCAAAGACTAATGTATTTAAGAATAATTCCCAGCAGAATAGCTGGTGAATTTATAATGGTATGTGGTGATGATATCCCGTTTTCTTTAGACGGTAATTCCACTACAAGTTACGTTTTCTATGGGTTAACTTGTTTATACAACACAGCTATTATTTGTCTGTATGATATATTAAATGGTGTCGGATTTTCCGACAGGGACCAAAGAGCCAGAGCTCAACCCCCGCAAGCACAACTAGGTGAGTACAACTAGGTGAGTACACACACACATACACACACACACACACACACACACACACACACACACACACACACACACAGTAGGTGGAATGCATTAGGCAGAGATGTGGTGGAGTCTCCAGTCTGACTCCATACAAAGTTTTAAATGTAGATATGATAGAGCCCAATAGGCTCAGGAATCTGTACATCAGTTGATTGACGGTTGAGAGACGGGACCAATGAGCCAAAGCTCAACCCCCACAAGCACAACTAGGTGCGTACACTAGTTTTTGCATAGGAGAGACTATAAGATCATTTGTACCCAGTCAAGTATTTTTTCATTCTCAATATATATACTGTATGTCTGTCTGTTTTATTAAAATCACACTCACACACATTCCCTCCGAGAGATCGGGGATAGTAAACGCCGTTCCGGAGGGTGTGTAGTGGGTGGAGGTTGTGGCCATATTGTGTGTGATTTTGTAATGTATGGGTTGGGGTGGGGGGTTGCGGACTGCTTTGCTGCGGCCGACATTCCCATGCCATCTTTAACTCACGTAATCATTTACTATACTGACATATTTATTACGCTACCTGTCCTCATAGCCGCGGATAATATGCACCTGGATCTGGCCAAGCATTCCTTCACCCCCCATCAATCACTTGTCAATATCTAGGAAACACCTAGACCCACCCGTCCTCTTAAGATAAAGAAATCACCGGCGCCCCTCAGCCCCGGGTATGTCGCAGTAGGCACCTCACCTGCGACCATCCAACACCATGGTAATGGTCGGTCACTGGTAGTCGCGAGATTCCATCTCCTCCTCTCACACACCACTCAAAACACATATTGATTAGGGGGAAAGTATATTCGTTTATATAATTGATTTTTGTTATTAGTAATTAAACTGATAAAACACACACACACACACACACACACACACACACACACACACACACACACACACACACACGTGTTTATAGAGAGGTTTATGACGAAAGATGAGCAAATAGCCCACAAGAATAGATGGCAAGCACGACACTGAACTAGCCTCTCAGGTAGTCTCACTTCCCAGGTCACATCCCAGGTCATCTCCAAGGCCACCTCAAAGGTCACCTCCCAGGTCGCATCCTCCCCAACTCAGCCCTCCTATACCTCCCCCCTGCCTCAGCCCCCCAAAACCCCCCTGCCCCTTCCACATTTGCCCCTCCCCAACGATTCCCCTGCCCCTGCTACATCACACCTGTCAACGATCCCAGTGGGTCAAGCCATGCCCTCCCCAAACCCACCTTCCCATCCCCCATCCTCCCTCCCCTACTACCCCTTTCTACTCCCCTGCCCCTTCTACCACATTGCCTTCACTTCCATCTACTCCATCCCAGCTTCTACTGCACCCATCTTACACTCACCCCCCAACCCCCACCCAACCCTCACCCCTCCTATGCACCTCCAGCCCACATTTAACCCCCTCACCTTGTGACCTCCTAACACCTTCCCCCATCTCCCCCTTCCCCTCTTCTACCCCAAAACCCCCACCTACCCCTGATTCCCCCTAACTAATACACCCTCTCTTCCACTCCCAGCACCCATGCTCCATTCACCTCTCAGCCCTCTGCCCTCAATATCCCTCTCGCCACCAACCTCTCAACCTCTATCAACTCTCAGTCTCACTCTATTTCTCAACCCCCCATGCTATTCAGACCCCTAACTTTCAGGCCCATTATGCCCTTCCTACCCCCCTAGATGTCCAGACCCCATCGCCTACCAGGCACTCCCAGGCACACCCCCTAGCCCCCCCAGTCACCCCCACAGCCCCAACTCGCCCCCCCACACACCCCCAGAACCCCGGTGAAAGGGGAAACTCTGACACCCGTGTTTCAAGAAGAGTCTCAAGGTTTGGCACACCAATGCTGATGGGGTAGCCAATAAAGCAGAAGAGATAAAAGAAAGAGTTAGTGAGGCAGACCCAGACATAGTGGCAATAGTGGAAACTAAAATAAATGGCATGATCTCAGATGCAATCTTTCCAGAGGGGTACCAGGTGATAAGAAAAGAAAGGACACAGAGACAGGGAGGAGGAGTGGCACTCCTAATAAAGCGGAAATGGAAGTTTGATGAGCTGGAAAATCCGGTACCAATGAAAGCACGAACTCCATACATGGAACTCTGACAGTGGATGGGAAGAAGATTGTAATCTTGATACTCTACAATCCCCCACCAAACAGTAGAAGGCGAGGCAGGAGTACGAGGACAGCAACAAGGCATGTATAGATAAACTGCAGAGGGCAGCATCAATAGCGCATAGAATGAGAGCGAAGCTGCTGGTCATGGGGACCTAAATCACGGAGAGATAGATTGGGAAATGAGGAATCCCCATGGCAGGGAAGAGACCTGGGGAGCGAAGCTGGTAGATGTTATTGACAGGAATTTCCTAACACAGCATGTGAAGGCAGATACTAGGGAAAGAGAAGGGGATACGCCCAGCCTATTAGATCTCATTTTCACCCAGAATGTAGAAGACATCGAGCAGTTGGAACATGAAATACCACTAGGAGCCAGGGACCATTGTGTCCTAGTCTTTGACTACATGATGGACCTTAAAATTGTGACCAAAGGACAAGAGGTCCGGGAAAGGAGATTGATTACAGAAAAGGGGACTACAGAAGGATAAGGGACTAGCTGGAGAAGTGCAGTGGGAGGAAGAACTTAGAGGAAAAACAGTGCAAGGTATGATGAACCAAGTCATATGGAAATGCAAGGAGGCTGAAGAGAGATTTATTCCAACAGTAAAGGAAAAAAGCAGGAGGGAATATAATAACCCATGGTTTAATAGACAGTGTCAGGAAGCAAAGGCGAGAAGCAGGAGGGAGTGGAGGAAGTACAGAAGACAAAGGACAGAGGAGAACAGGATTAGATGTAACAGAGCTAGAAATGATTACATTAACATAAGACGAGTGTCGGAAAGAAATTATGAGAATGATATTGCAATCAAAGCGAAAAAGCAACCTAAATTACTACATAGCCATATAAGAAGGAAGATGTCGGTAAATGACCAAGTGACAAGACTGAGGAAAACAGAAGGGGCATATACAGAAAGCGACAAGGAAATCTGCAAGGTACTGAAGGCAAATTTCCATGGAGTGTTCACAACCGACCCTGAGCAGCTCCCATTGTTAGAAGCGATTACCCTAGATGAAAGACTATTAGATATAGAGGTGACAGCAGAGGAGGTAATGAAACAGTTGACAACACTGGATGCAAATAAAGCTGCTGGACCAGACAAAGTATCACCATGGATACTTAAAGAGGCAGCGCAGGCTCTCAGCGTGCCTCTGGCAATGATCTTTAATGAGTCACTTATGTCGGGAGAATTGCCCAGTTGCTGGAAGGAGGCAAATGTCGTACCAATTTTCAAGAAAGGTGATAGGAGGAGGCACTTAACTACAGACCCGTATCACTGACAAGCATCCCCTGCAAAATACTTGAATGAATAATTAGGCTAAGACTTGTTGAGCACCTGGA